>NC_058133.1:232996871-233031704 GCF_016433145.1 Gracilinanus agilis | reverse complement strand
AGTCAATACTGTGTATTGGCTCCAAGGCAGAAGAGTGGTAAGGGTGGGCAATGGGGGTCAAGTGACTTGCCCAGGGTCACACAGCTGGGAAGTGTCTGAGGCCAGACTTGAACTTAGGACCTCCTGTCTCTAGGCCTGGCTCTCAATCCACTGAGCTACCCAGCTGCCCCCCAGGTATTATCTTTTCTTAACAGAATAAAACCTCCTTGAGGACAGATATTTTCATGCTTTTTATATCTTCAGTTCTCAGCATAGTGGCTAGAACTTAAGAGTCTATTCATCCATCCATCCATTCACTGCACATATATTGAACCAGTTGCCACATCTTTTCCTTTCTATCTCCATTTCTACTCTCCACTTGTGTAGTGACTATTTTAGCTCAGGCCCCTTCATCATTTTTCACCTGGACTATTTCATTAGCCTCCTAATCGGTATCTCTGCTTCAAGCATCTTTCCACTCCCAACTATCCTTCATGTGGCTTCCAAAGTGATTTTACTAAAGTACAAGTCTGATTCTGTCTCTCTACTACTCAATAAATTTCTGGGACTATTACTTTAATGTGGGAGGCCAATATGAGAAACAAAGTTTGAAATAGATAAAAATCTGAGACTCCTCTTGACCCCTTTTGTGATCCATACCCTTTCTTGCTGAAAAGTATTGTGGCCTTATTGGAAAGCTTTAAGCTCTTAGCAAACCGGTAGTCAAGAGGTTAACATTTTCCCCTTTGGTCAGGAATGCAGCTTCTGGGTCTCATGAAGTTGTTTTAGACAGTCAAGGCTGAAAAATTCTGGGACTTCCCAACCCAGAAAAATATTCCCAGACTTAACTGATGATGAGGCAGCTACAATCCAACCTTGTTCTCTTGTCTTCAGCTTGAAGTTTCTGAAGTTTCTGTGTGTTGTCTAAACTAATTGCAATGTCTGCGAAGCTGTAAAACTCTCTCTGTGCTTTTGGGTGAAAGGGAGTTTGAATTTTCATATATAATAAATTTGTGACTCAATGGCACTTCAGAGAAGCAGCTATGAGTTAACAGTCAAGATCTGTCTCCTGTGTCCTGTTTCTTTTTTTTTTTTTATATACTTTTTTTTTTAAACCCTTGTACTTCAGTGTATTGTCTTATAGGTAGAAGATTGGTAAGGGTGGGCAATGAGGGTCAAGTGACTTGCCCAGGGTCACACAGCTGGGAAGTGGCTGAGGCCGGGTTTGAACCTAGGACCTCCTGTCTCTAGGCCTGACTCTCACTCCACTGAGCTACCCAGCTGCCCTCCTGTTTCTTTATCAACTAAGCCATCCTTATCAGATTATCAGGAGATGATAAATAGATTTCAATACTTTAAGGATCAAATAGAAAACTCATGCCACTTAAAGTCTTTGAAAACCTGGCCTCAACCTATCTTTCCACCTTTATAACTTATATACAGCTTTCTCGTTCAACAAACACAAAATTCCCTTTTCTACACCATGTTTTTGCATTAGCTGTGCCCCCAGGACTATTATTATTTTCTTGTAGAATCCCTAGTTTCTTTTAAGGTTCAGATAAAATGTTATCATCTCCATTATGCCTCCTGATCCCCTTTGATGCTAGTGACTTCCCTCCAAATTGTATTTACCTGGGGCAGCTATTGACAGTGGATAGAACGCCAGGCCTGGAGTTGGGAGGAGCTGGGTTCAAATCTGAGCAAGTCACTTAATCCCAATTGCCTAGTCCTTATCATTCTGGTGCTTTAGACAGAAAGAAGGTAAGAGTTTAAAAAGAAAAGCAAATTGTATTTACCTATAGCTATATACATTTTATCTCTCTAGCAAAAGGACTATTTTTCCCTTCTGTTTTTATATCCCTAGCACCAAGCACAATGCCTGACATATAGTAAGCACATAATAAATGTTTGTTGATTGATCTCCAAACTATCAGGATATTTGGGTTAGACCTCTACTTGAGTCTTGAATTCTTCTGCCTTTTGGAGGTGAGGAAGAATTGGAGATCAGCTTTTCCTATCCAGGTTCTTATTTCTCTAATTCCTTAAAGGTCTCCCTCTCCATTCCCCTCATATTGTAGATCTGAGTCATGTAAGAAACAGGAGTCAGGACAACTCTCTAGGAAACCTAGTAAAGAAACCTGAAGAGGCATAATTCATCTCCTTATTCCTTCTGCATACACATACACCTAAGCCTCTGTCCTACCTTCATTCTGTTTCTAAATTGCATGTGCAAAACGGTCTCTCTGCCTTCCTTTACATCATAAGACAGGTTGCCTCATTTATGGAGTTGTCCCAAACCCAGCCTTTTCTTCAATAATCCCTGACTCACTTTTCCTTTACCATACAAGTTCATAATTTTGTAATCACATATTGCTCTTGAAAAAATGTAGTTGTGTCTTTTTTTTTTTTTTTTTTACTACAGGCTCTTTGAGGGGAGGGATGGTTTCTGTTATTTAATACGGTGAGACTATAAATGTCTACTCAAGTCCTATTCCAGTGTCTTCTTAATCATGGCATGGCGGTGACTCAATGTTGCTGAAGGCTATGTCAACATAGTACAAGCTCTGTAAGTTCCTAACCAAACTGGAAAGATTTTGATGACTGGTTAAGAGACCAGGACCTGGGACTGGGCTGTCCTCACTGGTGAAACTTCAGTCTATCTAGTTGGAAAGACCTAATTCACTCTGGCTCTGGAAAACTTCAACCAAGTCAACATTACATTGTTTCTGGAAAGGGCTTGTTAATTGACTGCCCTGTTGTTCCACTCACCATTTCTGTGACTTCCCAGACAAAATATCCTACCCTGACTACCATTCCTAGATATGTTGTTTCCCTCTATTTACAATGTAAGGGTTTTCTTTTGTGTTTGTTACCCTCCTTCCTATCCCATGGTTCTCCCCACTTCCTTGGAACATTGGCCAGACTGGAGTCTCCCATTGATGTTCTTTCTCCTGTCCTGCCTTGATCACTATACAAAGTGGAAAGGAGGGAAGGAGAAGGAGAAGCAAAGAATCTAGATAATCCATAAAATGGAAAACAGAGTCTTAATTGTAGTGGTAGATAGGTTAGATATAATAATTGTTTCCATAAGGAATCAGGGGTACTTGGTGGGCAAAGTCAGTATTTGCTGCCTGGAATTCTTAGCTTCTTCAGCAGACTTTCTCATCTGCCCTGATTTCCTTTGACTCCTAAGAGCTGCTGCTAGTGGCCTCTAGTGGAGTATCCTACAAATCTAGGATCTTGTACTGTTTAAATTTTTACTAATGATTTAGTTCTCTATGACCTGGGCATTGATGGCATGCTCATCAAATCTGTAGATCACAAGGAATAATAATAGCTAAGTGGCTCAGTGGATTGCAACTGGAGGTCCTGGGTTCATTCAAATCTGGACTCAGACTCTTCCTAGCTGTGTGACCCTGGTCAAGTCACTTAACCCCTACTACCTAGCTCTTATCATTCTTCTGCCTTGGAACAATACACAGTGTTGATTTTAAGATGAAAGGTAAGGATTTTCAAAGAAATTATTGCAGATAACAAAGTTGGGAGAAGTAGATAAAATAGTAGATGACACTGATTCAATATCTAAAAAAATCTTGAGGCTAGAGCATTTGGGTTGAATATAAGAGGAAATTCAAAAGGGTTATATAAATATAAAGTCTTATACTTGGGCACAAAAAATCAACTTCAAAAGTATAAGGTGGAGAGGCATGGCTAGAGAGCAGTGTTCTGAAGATCAGGGAATTTTAGTGAATTGTAAGCTGCTGGGCAATGTGTTAGCAATATGATATGGTAACTTAAAAAGTCAATGCCATCTTGGGCTTCATTACATCTGTATACCTTCAGAACTTCAGGAAAGTGATAGTCCCACTGTACTCTGCTCTCATTAGACCTCATCTACTGTATTACACTCAGTTTTGAGCACCAGGGTTCAAGAAAGACATTGATAAGATGAACATTGTTTAGAGGAAGGAGAGCAACCAGAATGGCAAAGAGCCTTGAATCTATGTCATATGGGGATCAGGAACAAAAATTGGTTCAGCTCTGTTTAGCCCAAAGAAGACTCAGGGGCATATGAGAGCTGCCTTTAAGTATTTGAAGGACCATGTGGAAGACATGTTATATTTGTTTTGTTTGTCCCCAGAGGGCAGAACTTCTGGGTTAAAGTTGCAGAGAAGCAAATTTAAGTTTGATGTCAGGAAATATTTCCTAACAACTAATATCATCCAAAAGTTAAGACCTTCCTTGAGAAGTGGTGGCATCTCCCTACTTAGAGATCTTCAAACTAGATGACTACTTTTAAGTATGATATGTTAAAGTGGATATTCCTCTTGAGTAGCTGTATGGGTTATTCAGGGAAGATTAGTACCTCTGGTGTGAGGCCTGCTGAGCCCTTTTCAGGGCTGCTTTCCTCATTTGGCGTCTACTTGTCACCTAGCTCTCACCTGCCATTCCAAGAAGCTGTAGCATTTGTAGTGGTGACACCCTGACAAACCATCTCAGCAGGCAGGCTAAAACAGGCTTTACTGTAATGGATAAGCTTCAAACTTATAGGTGAGTTAGGAGGATGTCTACCCTGGCAGAAGGGGTGGATGAGAACAATTTGTTTCAATGGCCCTGAAAGTAGAATGTTTAGAGCTTGGATAAACATTGAAGATGCCAAGGCTTTCCACTGCATCCTGAGACATCACTATTTCTCTTGACTTTTCTCTTACCTCTAGACTACAATGACTATGGAAGAGAGAGTGAAGCCTACAACTTCCTGCAACTCTGTCTTACTTAAATCCAATTTATGTACAAGGCAAATGATATCATCAAGTGATGTCATTTTGGTCCTTTTCAAATAGGAAAGACAACAATGAATCAACCAACTAACTATTCTTTTGGGGTATTGATTGCACTTGATGGTCCCTTCAACCTCTAAAATCTTGTAATCTAGATTTCATAAAATACCCAAGGTTTTCTCTAATTTGGTTAATATAACTAGAACAGAAAAAATATCCTCATTATGCATGGTGCCCCAAAATTGATAGATATATTGAATATGAAATTTAACACAATTTTCTCTCTAATAAGAATTCTGAGAGGCTCAATCACTGAGTTCAGTTTATTGTGAAAGTTTGAAGTGGCCGAACATATCTAAAGTTTTGTATGCAGCTATTTTTAAAAAGTACTTTTCATAAGGCATTTACTAATCAGCTCCTGCTCCCATATCTGGGGCTCTCTGGAAGCCAAAGAGGTCCTGAGTCTATACCCAATCTCCATATTCTGACTCTAAATCATTATGGAAAGTCTGTTAACATTGCAGATGAAAGAGATTTTTAACACCTTTCTCAGAAACTCATTCTAAAGTTTCTATAAAGGCAGGCACAGGCTAGAACAATCATGTAAAATTAATAATTTTAATTCAATGAGGACAAATTTCAATCCTGAATGTGGGTTCAAAAAATCAACTACAGAAGTCAAGATTTGAGAGACAATTTATGTGAAAGAAAGACTTGGGGTTCAGGAAAAAACAGAGGCATTCTTGGGGGGAGGGAGAAATCATTTCTTGGAATAAATCAAGGACATCTTTTCAAAAATTGCATTTGTACTAGGGACTAGAAAGGGGACAGGATTCTTTCCTTTTGGATGTTGGAATCACAAATTTTATGTTTCAATGAATATCTTTGGGGATCAGGCTGTGGTCCACTTTTCTGTCACACTTGGCAGAACCTCAGTTGTTATCAGTGCTGGGGGAAAAAATGAGGTCATTCTAGTCTCTTCCTTCTTTAGGATCTTGGATAAGACCAAAGTTCAAAAGGGGTGGGGATGAAGGTTACAGCCAGTAAAAAAAGAGGAAGAGAGAAGGGAATAGGGAGGGATAACCAAAAGCTGAAGTCCTGAGGAAATCCCAAGCCATATCAGTGAATAAGGAGAGTCCCCTGGAGACCCCATGGTCAAACCACAGCAACTCTGCTGTGGACAGAAGCAGATGAATGGGCTCAATGGCTGTAAAACTGTAACATGCTGAGAAACCCCAGAGTGTAACAAGTACACTTGCTGCCCCTTAGGGGAGATGAAGCACTTTCCTACCATTTATCACAGTGGTTCAGGCGGCTTCTTGCCTTCTTTCCAATAGGCATACTTCCTGCCTTAAAAAAAACCAATAACAAACCAACAACCCCAAAACTCAAATGTGCTCAAATGCAGACAATACCTTGTCCTTCCCTAACTCTAACTTATCTCGGTCTCTGTCTCTGTCTTCTTTACCCCACTGCAACCCCCCCCCAACCCCTCCTCCGCCACCCCACTACAATCCCCAGTTCTGTCTCAGACATTTTCCGTTTTGCACACCTGGCATTTATGCCATAATAGTCTGCCTAGTATAGGATGGTTGAGGAAAGTAATAGTCTTGCAGTATGCTGGTCCCAGTAAGACTGCAAATGGAGTATTATGTTTAGTTCCTGAGTCCCATTCTCCAAGTTTGTGATTCAGAAAGGACACTATCAGCTAGAGAGCAAGAGGAAAACAACCACTATGGTGAAGGGTCTCAAGATCATGACATATGAGGCTTAGCAGAAGGAACTGGAGATGTTTAGACTATAGAAGAGAAACTCTTATAGTTGCTGTCATTAAATATTTGAAGAGCTATCACACAGAAGAAGAATTAAACTTGTTCTGCTTGTCCCCAGAAGGCAGAACTAGAAGCACGCAGTGAGTAGAAGAAAAAAAAACATGTGCTTATACTCTGCCTCCATTCCCTGTGCTCTCACTCATTTCTCAACCCTTTGCAATCTGGCTTCTAACCTTATTTTATTCAACTGAAACTTTTCTCTCCATATCACCACTGATCTCTTAATTGCCAAATCGGATGGCTCCTTTCCAATCCTGATACTATTTGATCTATCTGAAGAATTAGACATTGTTCAACATCCTCTCTTCTTGTGCATGGCTCCCTCTTTATTTCCCAGTTATTTTACTTGTTTAGTTATGTTCTTGCAGTTTCCTTTAGTGAATCAGTATCTGTGTTATGGTCCCCAACTCAGTGTGCCCACAAATGATATATCCTGGGCTGTTTTTTCCTCCTTTTCCTTCTATCCTTCCCTTCCTGGAAGTAAGGAAGGCATGAGTTCAAATCCTGCCTCAGAAACTTAATAGTTATTTGGCAATGGGCTTAGTTTCTCCCAGTCTCAGTTTCCTTATCTATAAAATGGGGATAGTAATAGCACCTATCTCCCAGGGTTAGCAAATGGATCAAACGAAAACTTTGTAAGACTTTGCAAACCTTATTGCATTCTATAATGCTAGCCATTAAGGTTGTTTTTGCCTAGTTATGGGTCAGGGACTAAGGAACCTCTGAGGTCCCTTCTAATACTGAGGTTCTGTGAAGCACTGGAGCTACAAATAGTATTTTCCTTTCTCCTCCACTGACCCTGCTCTCAGGAGCTTCTGAAAGGTACATTTTCACAATTTCTCTTCTTTCAGCACAGGCAAGGAACAAAGATAACGGAAAGGGGAGAGAGCTGGGCTGAGATTTAGTCAATAGGGAGAAAGATAATGAGGACCATAGGATTTTAGACCGGGGCTGACTTTCAATATCACAATCCAAACCCCTTATTTCATAGGTGATGAAACTGAGGACTGTAAAGGTTAAGTGATTAGGCCCAAATAACACAGGCAAGATTAGAATATAAACCTGGGTCTTTTGACTTCAATTGGCAACCACAAAAATCCCTAAAATAAGCATCTTAATCTTATTAATGTGGTACTGAATGGTTCAATCTAAGTAAATTTCTATTGCCTACTCTAGCCTATACTACTCTCCTAAAAGACCTGCTGGGAGATGATCAGATGAAGAACTGTCTTCTTTGATATTAACTGTTATTTATCTCAGTGGAATAGGTAAGTCGTCTTATCCAAGGTTGATTTAGGTCTATGATCTAAGGACATGCTCACACTGTCCTCTGAGAACTATTGATGGTTTCCCATGGCTCTCCAGGTGATCTCCAGTTGTTTATTTCAAGTGCTTTTACTCCTGGGAACCTACCAGCCTCAATTTAAGGATACTGGGCAGTGTTCCTAATGAGTTTTGTGACTTTGGGCAAATGACTCATCTTTTCTGGGTCTCATTTTCTTTTTGTGTAAAATGAAGTTAGATTGAAATAATCTCAAAGATCCCTTCTAAATCCAAAATTCTGAGTCTCAGAGTTTAGAAATTAAATAACTGAGAAGTCTTTAACTTAGGAGTCCATTAATCTGTTTTAAAAAAATATTTTGATAACTATATCAATATAGTTATTTTACTTTGTAGTCCAAGGTATTTTATGAGTTTAAAAACATTATTCTGAGAAGGGGGCCCTATAGATTATCAAAGGGGTACCTGCTGCTTTCCAGGGCTCATTGTTAAAATTGTTATTAATTAATAATAATTTAATTAAGCATAAACTTAATTAAAATAATACTAATAAATTGTTAAAATTTCAAAGTAAGCATTTAAACCTTAGAAATCACAATCTCTATAAATCAGGGTCTGATTTATTGTTTTGGTGATTGTCTAGACTTAAGAAAATATTAATTATGTAGATTAATTTTAAAAGGGTATGTACATATATTCCCTGCTCCCTCAACCCATGTCATCACCTCAGTTGTTAAACATTTACCAGCACACCCCTTTGTTGCTCTTTAAACATTGCTTGAGCTCAGTAGAAGTGAAGCTGGGCGGGGGCAGCTGGGTAGCTCAGTGGCTTGAGAGCCAGGCCTAGAGACGGGAGGTCCTAGGTTCAAATCTGGCCTCAGACACTTCCCAGCTGTGTGACCCTGGGCAAGTCACTTGACCCCCATTGCCTACCCTTACCACTCTTCTGCCTTGGAGCCAATACACAGTATTGACTCTAAGATGGAAGGTAAGGGTTTAAAAAAAAGAAGTGAAGCTGGGCCCAGGGAATGAAACTGTCCCTAGTCTCCGGAGTCTGCTGACTGTAAGCTAATAATAATAATAACAACTGACATTTATATAGCACTTTAAGGTTTAGAGAGTGCTTTATAGCTATTATTACCTCATTTCAGAGAAAATGTTCAGAAGCAATTAGGTTGGGGTCAGCAGTCCTGGGTTCAAATCTGGATTCAGACACTTCCTAGCTGTGTGATCATGGGCAAGTCACTTAATCCCAATTGCCTAAGCCTTACCACTTTGGAATCAATATTGATTTAAGTATTGTTTCTAAGTCAGGAGGTAAGTGTTTTTAAAAAAAGAAATAATTAAGTTGGTGGAGTAAAGAGAGTTCTGGGCCTGGAGTCAGGAAGATCTCAGTTCAAATCTGACCTCAGACACTTACTGGCCTAACCTGTATGAGGATTAAATGAGATAATGTTTGTAAAGTACTTAGCACAGTATCTGAAAGATAGTGGGGGTGCTTATACATGCTTGTCTCCTTCCCCCTTCATTTAAATCTTACAACATGCCTGGGTCCATGACACAGAAAAAGAACCCATGATTTGGTTCAACATTTTCCTGAGGAAGACTGGAAATGCGTTTACGTGATTTGCCCAAAGCCACACAACTAATAAGCAGTGGGCAAACAGGGCTTGCACCCAGATTTTCTGACTCAAAATCTAGAGCTCTTTTTAACCATACCACGCAGCTGGCTCTGGAGGATGCTGGGTACAATAGTAACTGAAATAATAAGTAATAGCCTACAGTCTTGCCCTGAGTCCCTTCGAGATAGCTGGCCTTCACCCAGGTCTTTTTCTAGAGTAGTTAGTTCATAGATCAAGGTTTCATTTAAAGACCATTCTAAGATGAGAACTCCCTTTGGCTTTCTGGGGTAGATGGCTGATTCGGGGCAGATAAAGAGTTAATTGCTGTACTCCAAGGGATATGAATCACTGAGTCTCCTAACTAGAATATGTTCTAACTAAAGCTTAGTGCACCCACCACCCAAAAGAAAGGAGACCAGCCTACACTGGTAGTGACAGGGGAAAGGGGATATAGCCTACACATATGAGACAGGCTAAGAAAACTGGGCATGGGGAAAAAGAGGTATAGTCTGTGCATATGAGCTACTAGCTAAAAAACTGGGCACATCCTGAGAATCTGAGCACAAGGTTAAGGAAAAGGTCATCCTCCGAACCTGAAGCTGATGAGCCAATATCAGTAATGGAAGTGATTAGCCTCACACAGAAGTAACCCCACTCTCAGGGCTGTGTGACCTTTCCTCCTTGGACCTGCAAACGGCACTTTGCTTGGCACGGCTCAAATGTACTTATCATCTATAATACATGTGTCATAAATATTTGTGGATGTGTTATATCCTATTATTAGACTGTAAGCCCCATAAAGGTAGTGCCAGTGTCCTAAATGAAACTAAACCTGCAACATTTCTGCTTGTTTGTTGAACTGAATTGCACTTGAGAACAGGGTGGTTCCTAAAGTCCTAAGTCTGATGTGCAATGCAGGAAAAAATAAGGTGTTTGTTAAACGAATGAATAATTGTACTCGACCCTGCTCTAATGTGAGGTCATGTTGTCTTCTAGTGACTGGCAGTCTGAACTATTCAATCAGGATCTTTTTGATTAAGGCCAGTGCCTCCCATGGTGTTCTGTGGGGGAAATGCCAATATGTTCCTGATTCCAGAGAAAGGAAGAAGGGGAGGGAGGAAACAAGCATTCATTAAGTGCCTACTATGTGCTAGTGCTAAGATTTTTATAAATATCTTATTTCATCCCTCACAGCAACCCTGGGAGGTGCCATTATTATCTTACCCATTTTTGCCAAGAAAATCCCAAATGAGGTCATGAAGAGTTGATATGCCTGATCAACAACAACATTCCTGTAGTGGAGAATGGCAATTTACCAAGCTTGATGGAAATCTTTTATAAGAATACCCAACTCCCTTTGTTACTGTTTTGAACTCATGAATCAACTTACTGATTTATTATCTAGTCTTCTGAAGCATACAAATTCACCACTCCCCTCCCCAAGGGAGTGTCCAATAAGCAATATCTTAAAAGCAGCCTCTTTGTGCAATTATAAAGTAACACATTGGTATTCTCATATATCAATCTTTTCATTATAGTAGCTGACATTTATATAGCACTTTTGCCAAGCATTTTACATAGGTTATTGCATGTGAACCTCATAACAACCCTGTGAGATGAGTATTAGAGGTTTCATTATCTACATTTTATAGATGATGAAACTAAGGGTTGGAGAGATTGTCACTAGTCTAGCAAGTATCAGAGGCAACTCTTGAGTATGTCTTCCTGACTTCAAGCCCAACAATCTTTTTATTGCCACACTGCTTCTAAATTGCTCATGAATTCAGCTAATGTCAATTAATTTTCCAGAGCCTGATTACTTCAGGATAGGTTGGCTAAAACTGAGTTCCTGAGCCTGTGAAATTGAGATAGCACTACCAAAGTATAGATATCCTACAAGGCCGATCATCCTAGTCAGCCTCTATAACATATTTTATCTACAACAGAGTGTAGCTAAATATTCCTAGACAATCCCACCCCACCCCACCCCCGTTCCACAGATAGCTACTGCATTCTGCGAACCTGAGATCCATCCATGGAGAATAGCCCTGCACAGAGCACATCCCTAAGATCCAAGAAACCAGAGGTTTATTAGAGCAGAGACTAGCTTTGCCCTGTACAGAACTCCATACTCCATGGATAGAGTATCCAAGGATTTTGTGCAACAGGGATTGATGGAATTAAAGAGATTGCTTTAGTAAGCTACCATATGTAGAAAGTGAGTGTGGATAGTCAGGGTCTTAGTCGTTGGGGGAATTCAGAGGTCATTCTAGCAGGATAGTTTCCTTTCTAAATCCAGGATAGGAAACATATCTGGAATGATATAAGAAAGGGAAAGATCTAAGTGGAGCTAAAGGTAGTTCTGAACAATCTTCCCTGAAAGAAGTATCGGGTCTAGAAGGAGGGATTGGAAGAG
This sequence comes from Gracilinanus agilis, assembly GCF_016433145.1. Taxonomy (NCBI): domain Eukaryota; kingdom Metazoa; phylum Chordata; class Mammalia; order Didelphimorphia; family Didelphidae; genus Gracilinanus; species Gracilinanus agilis. The sequence goes on along the minus strand of NC_058133.1, from coordinate 233,019,793 downwards.
AAGAGGGAACTCAGACTAATATCCAATAATAATAGCACATATTTACACAACACTTTAGGATTAAAAAAAAAGCTTTCTTTGATAGGTCTGTAAGTCAAGGAGGCCCCATGTTACAGATGAGGAGACTAAGGTTTAGAAAAGCTAAATGGCCTACTGAAAGCTGACTAGCTAGTAAGCAGTGGAACCAGGATTCAAATCCAGTCCTTTTAATTCCAGTGTTCAATCTGCAATTATCTGCTGAAAAGTCAGTATCCTTCCCTCCCAATGCCAACACCACCAGCCAAGGAAGTAAGAAAGCCATGGGTAGGAGGCGTAGGCAGTGAGGAAAACCTCTTGTTCTCTGGCCAGGGACTTTACTACAATCTATGAGGTTTTAGAATGAAGTGACTGGTTCCCCAGCATCCTCATTTCATTCCCTGATTTCAAGGCATGATAGTTCCAAGCATGACAAAAGAAAGAGGATTGAGGAGGGCCTTTGGAGAATTTAAGGATCGAAAAGCTACTCTTTAATTTTCCATGAACTGCCTAAAAGGAGATATCCTCTAACCCAAGGGGAGAAGAAATGGGTTCTAATACCCATTAAATCTCTTCTTTCTAATCTAAATCCTATTCTTGGCCAACTTGTGCTTTTGTTTTGGAGATGGCTAAAGCCCCCAAAGGAAGCACCAAGAAATGGGATCTGGAATAAATGAGTGGTCTAACTAACTAACTAACTAACTAACAACTAACAAATAACTAATTGACACTGAAGTCCAGGAGTAGAAATTGAGGGAATCTGGTATAGATGAGATAAGTTAAATCAAATTTAATTTTCTATTGATTCCTCCTTGAAAAGACCCTAGACCAGAGAATTACTGAATCTTAGTTGGAAGGACCTTAATGGTAATCTAGTCTAAATTCTCTCACATTGGAATCTCTTTTGCAATAGGTCAATAAGAGAGTAGTCAGCCTTGATTTGAACACTTCCAGTGATGAAGAGCTCCCCACCTAACCCAGAAGCCCATTTTATTATTATACAGTTTTAGTTGTAATAGAGTTCTTCCTTATATTGAACTAAAACCTGGCTTCTTATAATTTCCAACCCAATTCAACTCTCTAGAGTCACAGAGAATTCTTTCTCCTTTATCCACATCTTTCAAATACTGAAAATAGCTATTTTCCATCTAAATCGCCTATTCTTCAGGCTAAACATTTTCAGTCTCTCCAGCTCTTCTTAAAATGATATTGTTTCCAGATGTTTCACTATATAGTCCATTTGCCTTTTTTTTAATAGTCACATCACATTGTCATGTTGAGCTTGTGATCACTTAATGCTTACAGTTCTTTTCTATCTGAATTGTGACTGAAGCATATACTCTCAATCCTGTAATTATGTACTGTGTTTCTGAACCTAAATGCAAGACTTTCAATTTGTTCCTGTTCAACGTTATTATTCTGACCTGTCAAGATTATGTTGAAGCCTGATTTTGTCATTAGTCCTCTTAGCTTTCTATTATTGAAAAATCCGATAACTTCTATAAAATAGCTCCTCATTGCACACATATATATATACATATGACATGTACATATGTGCATAAATGTCTACGTATGTACATACCTGTCTATTTATCTACATTATAAATAAATTAAGCCAAAAAGGAAAAGTGGATATAACTGATGAAATCACAGCTGTCCAGGCTTCCATTCATTCGTTCAACAAAATATGAGTGTCTTGCTCTGTTTACCTAAGTTGTTGATAAAATTGTCGAATAGTCCAATCCTATCTCTGGGATACTTTTGAAGACTTTTCAGGTCGATATCCACTTAACTCTACTATCAGTCATTCTGCACTGTCCTATATTTTCTATGAAAGGTTTTATTAAATGAAAAGACTCAATAAATATATAATTTTCCTCATCTATTAGAATAACAAACCCATCAACAAAGAAATGAAGTACGCTTGGATTGTTTTGTTCTTATGAGGTTTAATAGCCTATCTTTACTTTATAAACTATCTCTTTAATAGTCACTCATTGAATCAGTGGTAGTTCTATTGATAATAGGTTTTGTTTCTACTTGCTGGAAGTAGAAGAATTATGTTTTTGGTTCTTAAAAGACTTGGGCTGTGGATTCCCCACCTATAGCCTAGAGATAATAGATAGAAGTACATGGCTAAAGGAGATATTCATTTAGGTTCTCAGAGACCAAAGGAAGAGAGGTCCTGAGAGGATGGAGAAGATCAGAAAAATGAAAGAATTGTCATTCTAGCATCAGGTAGGGCTTAGATGATAAAAAAAAAGGTTAAATATTTGTGACCTAGGACAAGAAAATTATAGGGAAGATCTAAATAGGATATGGTTTTGCAGACATGATAGGAAACATTATCTCACTTACATTTTAATAATATTTTAAAGTTTACAGAGCACTTTCCTTACCACAACCCTGTGAGGTATGTAATGCAAGCATTAATACTCTCATTTCATAGATGAAAAAATTGAAGCTCTGAACATACAACTAATTATTATTAGGTATTAGGTAAGATTTGAACCTTGGTCTCCCAGGGGCAAATCTATTACTCTCTGCATTACACCACACTGACTTCTTTAGTGTATATATGTTTTTCCTCATCCCTAATCCTGAGTGGATAATTTGGATACATGAATATTTGCTAAATGCTTTATGTGTAATAGTCTCTTGGCATAGAAGTGTTAGAATCACTGATGCCAAGGTTATTAATTAGACTATGTCCCTATTGACAAATACAACTTACTTTAATCTCCTTTCCCCTCATTTTCTATCAGTCTGGAAAGGGGAAAAGAACTGAAAGAAGTTAAGGAGAGTTTTTTGTTTTTTTTTTTAAAGATTGAGTATCTTTTTATTTTTTTTTTAAACCCTTAACTTCTGTGTACTGGCTCCTTGGTGGAAGAGTGGTAAGGGTGGGCAATGGGGGTCAAGTGACTTGCCCAGGGTCACACAGCTGGGAAGTGTCTGAGGCCGGATTTGAACCTAGGACCTCCTGTCTCTAGGCCTGACTCTCAATCCACTGAGCTACTCAGCCGCCCGTCCCTAGGAGAGTTTTGCCAAACATAGAGAGTCAGAGTGAAACTGAGTCAAACAATCCAACAACTATACAACTCTATACATACATGTCTCTTGACATCTAAATTTTACATCTACTTTTATTCAATATACTTTAATAGTTTTACTACTTAGTAAAGTAATAAGCCATAAAGCACTCCCTCCCAGATGTGATGGTAATGTTGAGAAAGGTCAGAAGAGAGTGAATTTGTAATATTCATATAGCCATGGGGCAGCCACTTTAGTAAAGATTTGATTTAACCCTACTACATCTCAGTCAATTTATAGGAAAATGAGTTTTCTTTCCTCATCTCAGCCCAAAGGACTGGAGGAATTCAGAGCTATTGGGAGGCTAGTGTCCATTATGACTACAGGGCCACTCTCCCCTAAAAGCCTCAAAAAGAGGTATGTGCTCTGGCCTTTTTTCTCCTGGAACATTTTTTTTTTGCATTACCCAAAGGGTAAGAGGAGGGTAGCCTTTTAATCGTATAGAAATTTCCTGATAGTCAAACCAAGTAAAGAGGGCAGCAGGTGATGGAGGCTGGGCAGGCTAATAAATCAAAATGTTGTTATTGCTAGGAATGCTGAACATAATAACCTAGTTTCCTAGTCTCCACCTCCACTCCCCAATTCCAGGCACATTATTGTCTAAAGCACCAGCCATCGTGAGAACTAGGCCTCAGGAGGGACTAGAGATTGGAATCAGAAGGGAGTACCAGAGAAGAAAAGATCACAGAAGCATAGATTTAGAGTTGGGAGGGACCTTCATCATTCTATAGATGAGGAAACTGAAGCGCCTAGAGGACAAAATTTCTGTCAAAAGTGGGTTTTGAACCAAGGTCTTCCTGGCTCACAGTCCAGCTTTGAAAGAGGGTGAAAAGATGAAGGATGCCAAAAAATCGAGTGAAGTAACAGAAAGGTAAGGGGTGGAGAGGGTAGAGCTGCTGCTTCAGAAAAGAGGAGCTAGGGAAACAGGGGCTGACCCAGTGTGATGGTTATTCCTTAACAAGTTCTCCCTTTATTATCAGGAAATCTCTATGAAGTGCATTGCTCAGCACTTTCCCCCTCGGAACTGCATTACAACCACATAATTGAAGCTATCTGATTGGAGGGCAGCCAAGCAGGTAGATTACAAGTGATTAGAAATGATAGGAGAGCCAGTAACCAGAGACAGCTCAGAGAGAGGGCTCTGTCAGCAGGGTTACAGCAGCTGTCCAGGGTTTTTTGGGTTTGGTGATTTTTCTTCCTTTCTATTAACAGGTTACTGGCAGCTGAAGACACTGTTCATCTCTCAAATAAAGTGATTCAGTTTCCTTTTAGAAATGCTAGAATTGACTGCTTAGGGAAGCAAGGGGTGGATGGCCTAGACATCCATGTTTCCTTGGTTTTCTTTTTTAGCCACTTCCCTTAGAAACAACTTATTGAGTTTTATTGTGAGCCTGATGAGGAGCCAATGGAGCTAAACCCTGAGGTGGGAGGTTTGGGGACATGTCAACAATGCCAGAGGGACCTTGAGTTTCTGTGTGTACAGGCCTAAGGGAGTGAGAGGAGGGAATCACCACATTCTATAAAAAGAACCCCTCCTTATTACTGAAACCTCCCTTCCACTCCCCAGGGAGGGCTATTCCCTGCTGATAACATCCCTTCCTGCCTAATCCCTTTCCTGTCAAGGAGCCATGCCTTTTTTGGCCCAGCCTTTGGCTTCCCAGTGGCCAGTACCCCAGTTTACTCTTGATGGGCTTGGCCTTGAGTTCTTTCTCAGCCCAGGACCACCTCAATGCTGTGGGTGGGTGGTCGTGGGGTCCGTGGTTCCTGTAAGTGCTAAGGAAGAGAAAACCTGGATGGGCCTTTAGTGATGTGGCCTTGGAGCCCTCTAAGGAATGAAGCTGGCTGGCAGGGGCTTCTTACCGGTACTGTCTGTGTCCCAGTGATGGGCTGTGTGCTGGCGTCGGTGCCTGGCTGCTCTGGGTGGGTCTGTGCTGGTGTGTAGAGGGTCATGGCATGTTCTGGTACTGTGGTCTGGCCCGAGTAGTCCTGTGTGGGGTGAGAGTGGGGTGGCACATACTCAGTGGGGATGCTGTTCTGTGGTGGTGGGGGATACTGGGCCTGGGGATAGGGCTGAGCCATCGCTTCAGGAGGAGCCGTGGTGTCCTGATTACCCTGGGAAGAGAGAGAGAAAGAAAAAAGAGAAAACCAACAGGAGGGATCTGGTTAGAATCTTGTAAGTACCCACTTCAACAGTCCTGTAAAGAGAAGTCCTTCTAGTTCATTGGGAAATTGCCCAGAGGCAAGCAGTCTTTGTTATTATTACTGCTACAGATATTCTTATTCTTAGTAGTAATAATGACAGTCTAGCTTTTTGCGGCTACAAGGCACTTTAAAATATACTGTTTCTATGTAGACCTCACAACAACCCTGTGTGATAGGTAATGCTAGTGTTATTAACCCCATTTTATAGATCACAAAACTAAGTCTCAGAAAAGACTTGCCCAAGGTCCTTTAGTTAGTGCTTAGCCAGGATGCAACCCAGTGTTCCATTGTATAATGATGCCCTCTGTTGGTACAGCTTCTGAAGGCTATGGAGACATCAGTTGTGTGTAAGAAAATATCAGGGTCCTTAATCTGCTACTTATAAACTGTAAGCAAGCCCCTTACCCCTTCTTGAACCTCAGTTTCCTTATTTGTAAAATGGAGTATTAGATTGGAAGACTTTTAAGATCTCTTCCAGCTTTAGGGCTATGACTATCAGGAAGCATTTATTAATTGAATTCAACAAGCAATTATTAATTCCTACTATATTCCAGGCACTGTGCTTGGCATTGGGGATACCACGGCATAAATAAAATAAGCCCTATGGAAGCAGCATGTACACAAAAATTAATAAAAAATATATGCAATCTGATTTCTAGGGGGAGGGCACATGACTAATATGTTTGTTAACAATAAAAGAGTAGGGGTTTTGGATTGAAAAGATTTCTATATTACAAAAATGAATAATATGGAAATAGGTTTTGAGTGATAGCACATATATAACCCAGTAGAATTGCTTGTCAGCCCTGGGAGGGTGGAGAGGAAAGAGGGGAGGGAGAGAACGTGAATTGTGTAACCATGGAAAAATAGAAAAAAAAATAAAATTATATTAAGAAAAGAAAAAAGAATAGAAGAGTAGATTCCAGGCACATTGGAAGGACAGAGAGGACTGAGATTAGAGCACCACAAGGATGGGGCTAATGTGAATGGGTAGGAAGACACAGAAGAAAGTGTCCAGGGAAGGGAGCACCTAGGCAGCTTATGACTCAAGATCACTGACTAAAACCGTAAGTAGATTGTCATATCTTCACAGTTTCAATGATAATGTTGAGAAAGGCAGTAGGGCAACTGTCTAGTTCTTATTAATGGTCAAAACAGGTAGTCCTGGAACCTGGCTGGTTAAAGAGGGGTGAGACACTCCCCTCAACCCTCAGTCAGGTTAGTTCTAACCCAGGGCGCACTCCAATGTCAAGAAGGCTATCTTTTTTTTTTTTTTTTTCTAAACCTTTACCTTCTGTTTTAAAATCAATATTGGATCCAAGGCAGAAGAGTGGTAAAGGCTAGACAATGAGGGTTAAGTGACTTGCTCAAGGTCACACAGCTGGGATGTGTCTGAAGTCATATTTAAACCCAGGACCTCCCATCTCTGGGCCTGACTTTCAATCCACTGAGCCACCAAGTTGCCTCCAGGAAGGCTATCTTTCTGTAGGAGTCTTTGTGTAGGTGCATGTCTGGTGAGAGGAATGTGGGGTAGGGGTGATCACAGAAGGATCTTTGGTCCTGGATTGGTAGCCACTGTATAAGAGGAAGGGCAGAAAAGCTGATAATAAGTCCCTGATAGTCAAGGCAGATGCTGATAGAGTCCCAGAGTTTGTCTTCCAATCCCTCCTGCAGGGAAGCTCTACATCAGGCTTCATTTCAATAATGAGTGACAATTAGTAAATGGCCTTGCACTAGAGGTGGAGTATGAGTATTAAATATACAGCATACATCCTCTCCAAAGAATTAACAATCTATATTTATCCTTATCACCAACAGGTATTCCTGAAAGCTAAGCCAGTCACGACTCCTGATCTCTAAGGTCTTCTAGTCTAATGTGAGGGATGGGGGAGCCAATCTTTATTGAGAAGCTGCCTCCAACTGCTTACTTTGAAGAACCCCAAGGACTATCCAAGGAGTTCAGGGTTGCTTAAGGCAGCTAAGAAATTTGGCCTTTGGTTCACAGATTTGGAAACATCAAGACTGGTCCTGCTCCAAAACTATTCAACCTCAGAAGAAGGGGTTTGGTTTCCAAGATGAGGAGAGGATAGAGATGACTCAGCTGAACTATTTTGATTAGATATCACTTTTAGGTAATTTTGAGGGGGAGTTGAAATGTCATGGGAGGCTGTATATTTCAAGAATCCACATCTCTGATTCCCATTACAAATGCATTTTGGGAAGCAGCAACATGAGACTTATCCCAGGGTCATCTTTGGAGCCTAGGGCTCTTTTGAGCCTACTCTAGGGGAATGCCATGGTAAATGGAATAGGGTGAGATTCCCACAGAGGTATCTCTGAGTGGGCATGCAAGAGAAGCTGTTTCTTGTTCATTCTTCAAGGACTGCCAGAGTCTCTAGCCCTTCTTGTGCTATCCTCCAAAATTGGTATCTCAAGGGTTCTGCTTTGGCCACTCTTGGGATACTCTGAGCTATGGAACTGTATGTCTAATGAGCAGAAAACCTCTTTGGACCCCTTGCTTTGGCAAGGCTGGCAGATCCCTCTATCTTTAGAGACTGTGAAACTGGGGCAACATTCAACTTCAAGAACAACAAAAGAGAAATATTCTCTCTCTCTCTCCTCTCTCTCTCTCTCTCTCCCCCTCCCTCCCTCCTATAGTATTATTGTTCCAAAGTGGCCTGCAAAGCCCCATTACCCATTATTAACAAACATGCTAGAGAATGTATCAGGCCCACAGCTCCCAAGCAAGAGAGGAAAGATAAGAAGGGGGAGAGGGAGAGAGGGAGGTTGAGGTGCAGTGAGGAGTGGGAATGAAAAGAGGATGAAAGAAGCAGAGAATGAATGATCAGGAGTATGCAATTAGGGGAGGAGGAACCACAAAGGGAGACCATGGAAAGAGTTATGAAAGCAGAGGCAGTAGGGAGTGCAATGAAGAGAAAAGCAAGGAGCAAAGGGAGAAGATAAAAGAAAACAGGGAAAGACAAAGACCATGGGAAGGGGAGAGACAAGGAATGAGGGAGAGGGAGCTGTCAAATGGGCCTTTTAGCAGACACAGGAGAGATCAATTAACTGATAAATATTTGATTGGAACCTTAGCTGCAAGTTATAGAATTTTTCCAGTTCCTCCTTTTTATCCCTACCAACTCCTACTTCTTTCTGCTTCCATCCCTCTTTAAATTGTTTTTTTCCCTGTTTCATTCCTCTTCCATCTTCCACCTTTTCTACCTCACATCCCCCAAACAGACATATCTCTCCATATCCTGAGGGTTTTTTGGTCACTATACCCCATTGGGGTTAGGGAGGTGAAAGTGAATGGCACTTGTTCATCATTCTGAATGTAGATGTTCCTTGGCTTAGTTGGAATGCTGAAGTCCAATGCTATCACCTGCCAATTAACAGTTTTTGAGACATCTGACAGTCAGCAGGCCAAGAAGGCATCAGGGAATGTGAGATCTTGAATATCCTAGGAAGGGGGAATTGGAGAAGGAAGAGGTTATATAGAAGAGGCAATTAAGGATTTGGAAGATGAGATAGGACTCTCACTCAATGTGCTCAATGAGGGCCCCTGAAAGGGTATCTAGAGTTTTATCCTAAGCTTGTATCTTGGTCCCATTCTGGCATTGGGATTAGACTTTGTCAACTGTCCCTTCTGGGAGACTTTCAGAGAGAGACTTGATATGGCTCACCCTGTCACTCTATCTTCCTCTACCCACTTTTCCAACCTCATCTGTTTGTACAACTAGAGACTAATAAAGAGGATAAGGGCCTTCTGCAAGGAAAGGATAGGTGATCATTGCTTTTCCTTTTAGCTTTTTTTCTTTGGGTTTAGAAGGTTTTAGGTCCTTAAGAGTAAATTATTTTAAAAAATACACTAAGCAATGCAAACTCTTATGAGACAACCCCTTACTTATTAGCTACCCCCTTTGTCCACTCCATGAGAATTTAATACAAAGTTAGCCTGGTAGGAATTGGGGTGGGGGATGCTTAAGCTAAATAAATGATGGAATTAAGTTCTGAAGTGGAAGGGAGACAAAGTTTATCTACTTAACAATTTTGCTTGGTGCTAACTCAAAGTTGGAGGTTATGACTTTTAAAGCAGATGAATCCACTGACCTGGTTAGAATAGAGTTGGTGAACTATAAAAATAACATCATAAGAAAAAAACACCATAGGTTCCAAGGCAGGAGAGGTAAGAGCTAGGGATTGTAAATTAAATGACTTGTCCAGGGTCACACAGCAAGGATGTATCTGAGGTCACATTTGAACCCAGGACCTCTCATCTCTACGCCTGGTTCTAATCCACTGAACCATCCAGTGCCTCTTCCAATAACATTATTTTAGATCAGTAAGGTATATCCTTGATAAGTGATTAAGACTTTGCTGGAAGACAATGAGGGAGGGATACTACTACCTCTTGTGGTAGTTCATTCTACTTTTAGATAGCCCTAATTGTTAGAATATTTTGACTATATCTAGCCTAAATTTGTCTTTCTACCACTGCCACTCAGTGCTTTACTTCTGCCTCTTTGAGGTTAAATAGAACATCTAAATCATTTCCCCCCAACAAGATAGCCTTTCAAGAATTTGAAGACAGTTATCTTGTCTTGTCTGAGTCATTTCTTTTGCAGATTAAACTCAGTTCCTTCAGTGGACTCTCATGTGGCATGACTTTTGGTCAGTCTTTTATTAAGTACCTACTATGTGCTAAGCACTGAGGATACAAAAAAAAAAAGGCAAAAGATAAACTTTGCCTTCAGGAAGCTTACAACCTAAAAGGGGATACAACAAATAAACAAGTATGTACAAACAAAATATTTACAGAATAAATAGAAAATAACAAAAGAAAGGTGGCACTGTAATTAAGAATATTTGGAAAGACTTCCTATAGAAGGCAGAATTTTGGCTGGAACTTGAAGGAAGCCTGTAAATGAAGATAAGGAAGACAGTATATTCAACTGAGAGATAGTGTCTTGTTTGAATAACAGCAAGAAAACCAGTGTTACTGGATGAAAAAGCACATAAGGGAGAAAGGGGAAGTTGCAAGGTATAAAAGACCGGAAAGATGGATGGGGGATAAGTTATGAAGACACACTAAACAAAGGACTTTGTATTTGATACAAAGGTCAGGTGAAAGGGAACCACTGGAATTTATTGAGTAGGAGGCTGACAAGAATGGATCTGTGTTTTCAGAAAACCACTTTGGCAACTGAATAGAAGACGGATTGGAGTGGGGAAAGGTTTGAGGCAGGCAGACCCACAAGCAGGCCATTTCAATAGGCATAAGAAGATGAAGCTAATACCAGGGTAGTAGCAGTATCATCAGAGAGATGGGGGCATATATGAGAGCTATTGCTATATTCTGTGTGTCCTTCTCTAGTTATTCTCCATTTTATCAACGGTTAGACAGTGTGGTAGAGAAATTGTCAGGCCTGGAGTCAGGAAGACTTGAGTTCAATTGTGACTTCGGAAACTTACTTGTTATGTGATTTTAGGTAAGTAGTTTAAACCTCTTTTTGCCTGAATTTCCTCAACAATAAAATAGGAATAATAACAGTCCTATTAATAATAATAATAATAATAATAATAAACAGCATCTCCTCAAAGGGTTGTTGCAACAATCAAATGATATAATATTTGTAAATCTCCTGGTACACAGTAGGTATAATCTACAAATGTATAATCTACAAATTGTATAATCTACAAATTAGGTTAAGTTTAAAATTTTGCATAGGTCTGTCTGTAGATTTTGTTTTCTACTTCAACTCAGTTGATACAGTAATAGGGTATAATCTCTCTCTTCCTAAACTTAATTAATTAATTAACTAATTAATTAATTAAGAATATTTTCCATGATTCCATGATTCATGTTCTTTTCCTCCCCCCTACCAGAGCCGAAGAGCAATTCCTTTGGGTTATACATGTATCATTGTTCAAAACCTATTTCCATAGTATTAATATCTGCAATAGAGTAATCATTTAAAGTCAACATCCCCAGTCATATAAGGTATAATCTCTTGAGGGGAGGGAAGAGGTTTTTCTTTTCTCTCCTGCATCCCATTGGCAATGGTGTTTACTACTGGTGTTACTTTCCTATAGGAGTTAAAGAGAACCAGTTTCAGAGAATATAAAACTCATTTGAGAAATAGACACACATACCATTGTTATTCATGTCTAGAAGCAGTTTCAAAGAGTGGTATCTCTGGCAGCAGAGAAAAGAACTGGTTATGGAATTAAGAGAGCTACTTCTAGCAAGGAACAATTGACAGAGAAGCTTGCACATGGAGAGGAAGGACTTTGAGGCCTGATAGTTCTGTAGTTTTGAGTTGTCTTGACCATACATATTCCCTATAAGTGTGCCCACCACTGTAGACCAGGTTTGTGCTCACTCTGCCCTTGGATACTTTGTGGATTTCTAAAATAGTATACCTCAGGTTTATAGGGAAATGGGGAGGAATTTTTTGTAATTAACTTTCTTGCTATTCCATTTTAATAAATGCTTTATCTAAGAGATAATTTTTGGAAAATAGTTTGTAATTATTCAAATAAAGTGGCAAAAATACCAATGTTCTTTGACCTAGAGTTTCTACTGCTAGGCTAAAGAGGTCACCAATAAATAGAAAGCCTCCATATATACCAAAATATGTATAGAAACACTTTGGAGGTAGCAAAGAATTGGAAACAAGATAGATGCCCATCATTTGGGGAGGAGATCTGAGAAAACATCTTTCTTGAATATTTTTCAGAGGTGGGGGTGGGGTCTAAGGATTTGGAATATTACATATATTATCAGATTTTTTTTGAAGGGTTGATTAGTTTTACTGACAGTTTTTCACCTTTTGCCTCGTTTTGAAACAGGAAAGAACATGGAGGAAATTTAAACTATGTTAAAACTATCAATAACATTTTATTGCTATTGATAACAAGTTTATTTTGAAAAGTTAATTGTGTTAAGGGCAAGCATACTGATAGCTGCTTATGAGCTCTAGAGTACTTGGGATTAGCAGATGTGTTAAAAGATCCCATATGTTTTCCAAGCTGACATCAAACCATTAATGATGACACTTTGTCTCTCCTTTCTGGGTCTCAGTTTCTTAATGTGCAAAAGGAGAGGTTGGACTATGATTTCTAAGATCCCTTCCAGATCCAATACTTTATGCATTTATTTATATGAGGAGATTTATTTCAGTCATCCTGATATCCAGCAGTCACCCTGATTCTCTACCCCTTTCCCTTCTTCTTTCCTTCACTTCTTTAAGAGTGGGTCCTCTCTATCTTGCCAGAATGGAAGTACAGTTACTACTCATAGACCCAATCCCACTGACAGTCATGGAACCTCCTTCAGGCAGCCTTGTGACCCCCTACATTCAAAGACTCACCATATTGGAACTGGACTTAGTGTGTATCCACATTATTCCTACTGAACCTCAGAACTCTAAGAGATCAAGCAATCCTCCAGCCTCAGCATCCCCTGGTAGCAAGGATTACAGGCTTATGCCACCATGTCTAACATCACCTTGCTAATTTCCTATCCTGAAGCTGTGATTGTCCTAGACACTCTTCCCTGCTTTCAGTGTCTAAGTTCCTGTCTCCCTCTGGCTCTCCCAATCTGCCCAGACAATTAGGTTAATTGCATTTCAGGCCCCCTGGTTCCTAGGAAGGTACCAGATGTAGTTCTGAGTTCTCACTAACGGCTGAAGAGGAATAAGAGGTGGATGGGTGGCAGGCAAGCAAATTAAGGAATTTGGCCTTTTTTTCCTGTCTACTTTTGGTAAGTCTGGATTCCAGGTGAAAAAGTCAGAGATTAGCAAAGCGGTAGCTATGTTAGGGAAGGTGATAGTTGTATAGTGTAAGCAGTGACATAAGTGGGGGATGAGACTTTGCCTCTCAGTGCCAAGTGAGCACCTTTTCAAGGATCCCCTATAGGCATGGAGGATAAAATGGGAACACTGAGACTGGTCTACTCTGGGTTCTAGGATCCAAAATGGGAGAGTCCCTAGAAATCCCTCTTATCCACCAATTTTATAACTGATGAGGAACCTGAAGCCTACAAAGAAGAAGGGACTTTTCTCTTTTTAAAAAAGTCAATAGTAAATACTGGAACTGAGATTAAACCCAAGGAGTCTGACCCAGTCCAGTATGCCAAGCGGTCCTTTTACTAAGTGTATAGCCTTCATCACTCTAGGTTTTAGTTTTCCTTTTGCAAAAGGAGAGAATGGAAAAACTAATCTCTAAGTTCCATTCCAGCTCTGATGGTCCATCAATGTCATAGACATGCACATAGCCAGGCAGTTGTACCCAGAACAAACTCATGCACACTTATGTTTATGATATATAAAAACTAAAAGAAGTCAGTTTCTTATTCCATTGAGCATTCAGATTTTTTTGTGCTAATTACAGGAAAGTTAAGTTTAGGGGAAGACAGGGGAAAAGTCTACATTTTTTGGAGGAATAAAGATTAAAAAAGTCATGACGATGACATATTTTTATACATGCTTCTCCTACTGTTTATAGCAAGTTTGTAAGTCAGAACTGTTTATAGTTCTATTGTCAAGACTTTTGCAATTACCTTTTTTTTTGGTTTACATAATTCATTTTGCTTTGATAGGAAATAGTATTGTCCATGAATAAATGAGTTTGAATTCCTACAATCATGATTGCATTTCTTCCTAGCTAAAATATTGGTTGCAACAAATATAATTATGATAGCCTGCCATAACTTATAGGGGTCTTAGAGGTCCTCTAATCTAAAGAGTTCTCATTTTACAGAAGGAAAATGTAATCCAGATGAGGAAGTGACTTATCCAAGATCACAGAACCTGTTATCTTGGCCTCCTGACCCCTAGGTCTATTCCTAACAGTTAATGGAAGAGAATGGTGATATGAATAGTCCAAGTTGGTGAATAATACAAAAGTCTTATTGGAATCTGAGGTTCATTAAGGGATTTTTTTCTTCCCATCCTTTATGATTTTCATTTGGCTTGATATTTAAATGAGCTTACATTTTTTGAACTTCAATCGAATGATAAGTTATCTAGAAATATAGTGGGTGGAAAGGGGGAGCCTGGGGTCAAATATTCACTGTAGAAAATCTATAGAGTAGATCACTCTCATGACCAACGGAGAGGTAACTAACTATAGAGGGTATCCCCAAAGTCTTGATGTAGTTTTAAGCTATTCCAGTTTAATAATTTATGCTGGTAGCAGTTTAAAATTGCACTAAAACTTCTGTCAGCCTATATATTCTCCTGAAAAATTATAAAAAAATCTGTGAGTATCAATGGAGATCTGAGAGATTAGAGGGCTTTGGGTTTGTTTTTCCAAATGCTAAAAGGCTTCTAAGATTTTGTGACCTTGATGCACGTATGGGTGGAGGAACATAACTTAGATTACTAGAGGGTCAGGGAGATGCTTCCAGCATAAATAAAGCCAAGGAAAGGAATGATCCAGACAGGCTTCTTTTCCCCTTTGACTTAGTAGTTCTCTAGAGTGTGGACTCCTTCATTTTTGGTTGTGCCAGAAAGATACTGAAATGCCCTGGTCAGTATAGGCCACCTTGGAAATTCAAACTCTAGTTGGCTGGAGGATGAATCACAGAAGCTAGATTCTTTTTTTTTTAAACATTTATTAATATTTGTTTTTAACATGGTTACATGATAGAAGCTAGATTCTTGGTGTCATCTTATCCTTGCTCTCACACTATATTGCCCTCCTCCTAAACATATATGAAAGCTATTATGAAGATAGAAATGACAAGATTTGACAACATGCTGGATAGTGAGCTGAATGTGAATAAGGAGTCCAAGGTTTTGAGCTTAGCTAACTAGGAGAATGGTGGTATCCTCAATAGTAATATGAAAGATGGGAAAATAGGAGGTTTTGGGAAAAAGATAATGAGTTCTTTTTTGAGCATATTTAATTTGAGATGCTTGTGGGACATCTGATTCAAGATGTCCAAAAAGGTGGAGCTCAAGAGAGATTTTGGATGGATTTATAGATCTGGGAATCATCTGCATAGAGATAATAATTGAACCCATGTAAACTAATGAGATCACCAAATAAGATAGTAGAGAAAAAAGAGAAAGCCCAGGACAGAGGTTTGGGGGACAGCCACAGTTAGGGGCATTACCTGGATGAAGATCCTGTAAAGGAGTCAGAGGAGTATTCACATCGCTAGAGGAAAAAGGAGAGATCAAGGTCATGAAAGGTCATAAGAGGACAGACTGTTTTGGAGAAATGGTAATCAATGCATCACATGCTGCAAAGAGAAGGATGAGAATTGAGAAAGAAACATTCGATTGGGCAATTAAGAGATCATCAGTAAGTTTGCAAAGAGCAATTTAAGCTGAATGATGAGGTCAGAAGTTAAGACTGCAGAAGGCTTTGAGGCTTTGAAGCAATCAAGAGGAAAGGAGAAATACCTAGTGTGGACAGTTTCCTCAAGAAAATTAGCTGAGGAGAGGAGAGATATTGGATAGTTGCTAGTGGGGATGGTCAGATCAAGCAGGTTGTATTTTTTTTTTGAACCCTTAACTTCTGTGTATTGGCTCTTAGGTGGAAGTGGCAAGGGTGGGCAATGGGGGTCAAGTGACTTGCCCAGGGTCACACAGCTGGGAAATGTCTGAGGCCAGATTTGAACCTAGGACCTCCCATCTCTAGGCCTGGCTCTCAATCCACTGAGCTACCCAGCTGACCCTAGGTTGTATTTTTTTAACTCTTACCTTTCATTTTAGAATTAGTACTGTATATTGATTTTAAGGCAGAAGAGTGGTAAGGGCTAGGCAATAGGAGTTAAGTGACTTTCCCAGGGTCCCATGGCTAGAAAGTGTCTGAGGCCACATTTGAACCCAGGATCTCCTGCAGCTTGGCTCTTAATCCACTGAGTTACCTTGCTGCTCCTCCCTTCCTCTTAAGGACATAGGTGACTTTGGGCAAGTTTATAGGCAGAAGGGAAGGAACCAATAAGTAGGTTTGAAGAAGATTGAATAATAAAATTGAAGAATAGTGTAGAGATGATAATAAGGTTATCTTTTTTTAAATTTTATTTTTTAGATAAATTTTTCCATGGTTTCATGATTCATGTTCTTACTCCTCCCTCCCCCTCCCCACCCCCTTAACCCACTCACAGTTCCACTGGTTTCTTCATGTGTCATCGATCAAGACCTATTTCCATATTATTGATAATTGCTCTAGGGTGGTCGTTTCGAGTCTACATCCCAAATCATGTCCACATCAACTCATGTGTTCAAGTAATTGTTTTTCTTCTGTGTTTCCATTCCTGTAGTTCTTCCTCTGAATGTGATTAATGTTCTTTCCCACAAATCCCTCAGAATTGTTCTGGATCATTGCATTGCTGCTAGTACAGAAGTCCATTACATTTGATTTTACCACAGTGTATCAGTCACTGTGTACAACTTTCTCCTGGTTCTGCTCGTTTCACTCTGCATCAATTCCTGGAGATCTTTCCAGTTCACATGGAATTCCTCCAGTTTATTATTCCTTTGAGCACAATAGTATTCCATCACCAACAGATACCACAATTTGTTCAGCCATTCCCCAATTGAAGGGCATACCCTCGTTTTCCAGTTTTTTGTCACCACAAAGAGCTTGGCTATAAATATTTTTGTACATGTCTTTTTCCCTATGATCTCTTTGGGGGTACAAACCCAGCAATGGTATGGCTGGATCAAAGGGCAGGCAATCTTTTAGCGCTCTTTGGGCATAGTTCCAAATTACCACCCAGAATGGTTGGATCAGTTCACAACTCCACCAGCAATGCATTAATGTCCCAGTTTTGATAAGGTGATCTTCTGAAGGTGGAGGAAGGCATAGAATCCAGGGTACATGAAAAGAGAAGAACTTATTCATAAAAGAGTGAAGGTAGAGAAAGTGAAAGGAGATATAATATTAAAATAAGTTGAGAAGGGTAGAAGAGGGAGCTCTAGGAAAATTTCTTTAAGAGAAAAAGTTTTGAATAGCACTGTAGTGAATTGGATAAGAATTTATTAGGAAAACCTAAAAGGATTGCTTTGATGCAGTAAGACCCTAGTTGACATTATGTGACATAAATGTGTAGTAAATATAATTAATAGAGTTATGTGATTTTTTTCCAATTCCATTCAATATCATATAAATAGAAATGATGGTAGGAGTAATCCAGGATTGAGGTTTGGCAAGTCATTATCATCAATTAGTACAAGGGGCAAGGGATTCTAGAACATCATATAGACTTGAACTGGTTCAACTAGGGATTTGATCTCTTTAAAGAGGTCAGAGGAAAGATAGACGAGGTCCCAAGGGATGAAACACTTCAAGAGAAGTCATCCTAGGAGAAATGGAAGATGCATAAGAATGAAATTCTGAAGACACAAAGGGATAACTTCAAAGAGTAGGAAAAATGGAATTGTCTGGAGACACCAGTGTGGATACACAGGAAACTCACCAATTGATTTGGATTTAAAAAATAAATTATAAAAATGGAAGCAAGTTTAGGTAACATAAGATGAATATGAGTATGATATAGTACTGTGAAAACAGTGTTGCTAATGTTAAACTTCAGAATCAGCTGGTCCTGGCAAGGAAAGCTAAATACAACAGAATTTTTGTTGTTGTTATTTTGTTTTTATTAAATTATTGAGAGAAAAAGGAGGATTAAAGTAGGGTTAAGACCTTTGCCTGGGGTGGATCGGATGATAATTGACAACAAAGAGAAGTCAAGAGAAGTCAAGAAGTGTAGTTGAAGTTAGGAAAAAGTAAAAGAACAGCTAGCTTCAACCCCCCTCCCCCCCATTCTTCCCCTCTCCCAACTACTCTTAATAAATTCAGATGTGATTGCTGAGCCATTGTGAATAACAGCTGAAAAATAAAGGAAATGAGACTAGTAGAACAGTTTTCAATAAAGCATAGAGAATAGAATCTGAAAAATTACAAAGCAATTACTTCAATTTCTGGGAAAATCCTGGTAGGCAAACATCTAGAAAGGGAAGTAGTTATTACAAAGAGCTAGCATGTCTTTATCAAGTATAGGTCATAGGAGCAGCTAGATGGCTCAGTGGATTGAGAGCCAGGCCTGGAGACAAGAGGTCCTGGGTTCGAATAGGACCTCAGATACTTCCTAGCTGTGTGACCATGAGCACTTATTTTCTCTCTCTTTCAGTGCTCCCACTTCCAAATGAACAATAAAAACAAAACAAAAACCTTCCAATAAACATGTAGAGTTTAGTAAAAACAAATTCTCAGGTTGAAAATGTCCAAAAATGTATCATTCTGGATTTTAAGTCCATTACTTCTCTGGGCTGCAGGTAGGTAGTGATTTCATCTTCAGTCCTCCGTAAGATGGCTTATATGCATTAGTCAGAATTCTAAAGCCTTTCAGAGATATTTTTGTATAATGGTTTCATTGTAGAAATTGATTTTCTAGTTCTGCTCACTTCACTCTAAATCAGATCACAAAGGTCTTCCCAGTTTCCTCTGAAACTATATCCATTTTATTGTTTCTTATGGAAGATTTTCTAATAAAAAATACAATTTATTTAGCCATTCCTTAGTAGTTGGGTACTCTTTTAGTTTCAGTTGTGGGCTACTATGAAAAGTTACTAAAATATTTTTGCACATATGAAACCCTTATTTCTTTTGCCTCTTTTGGGGTACACATATCCCATAGTTGGGATATAGTTCATTCAAAGAGTGTGCTCAGTTGAGTAATTTTTGGGACATTGTTCCAAATTTAAGAAAGCTTTTGATGAAACATTTTATACTCTTCTTACTGGGGCAGCTGGGTAGAGTCCCAAACTCCTTCCAATGCCTTCTTTTATAGAAGGCAGAAACTGGACTCTCAGCCTACTCCACATTTTGTCTGCTACTGTGCTTTGTTTCAATTTTACAGAACAAGGTGCCCTTGCAATGAGTAACCCAGTGTCCCTAACCCCACTTTTCTGCTTCTTTTTGTCTGTTTCCCCTTATTTGATATAATATAATAGGGATCTATACTTGGCCCTGTGCCACTTTTTTTTAAACATTTATTAATATTCATTTTTAACATGGTTACATGATTCATGCTCCTACTTTCCCCTTCGCCCCCCGCACTCCCCCCACCCTTGGCCAATGCACATTTCCACTAGTTTTGTCATGTGTCCTTGATCAAGACCAATTTCCAAATTGTTGGTAGTTGCATTGGTGTGGTACTTTCGAGTCCACACCCTCAATCATGTCCACCCTGAAACATGCGTTCAAGCAGTTGTTTTTCTTATATGTTTCCTCTCCTGCAGTCCTTCCTCTGAATGTGGGTAGCGTTCTTTACCATAAATCCCTCAGAATTGTCCTGGGTCATTGTATTGCTGCTGGTACAGAAGTCCATTACATTCAATTTTACCATAGTATATCAGTCTCTGTGTACAATGTTCTTCTGGCTCTGCTCGTTTCGCTCTGCATCAGTTCTTGGAGGTCTCTCCAGTTCGCCTGGAACTCCTCCAGTTTATTATTCCTTTTAGCACAATAGTATTCCATCACCCGCATATACCACAGTTTGTTCAGCCATTCCCCAATTGAAGGACATACCCTCCTTTTCCAATTTGTTGCCACCACAGAAAGCGCAGCTATAAATTTTTTCGTACAAGTCTGTTTATCTATGATCTCTTTGGGGTACAAACCCAGCAATGGTATGGCTGGATCAAAGGGCAGGCATTCTTTTATAGCCCTTTGAGCATGATCCAAATTGCCAGCCAGAATGGCTGGATCAGTTCACAACTCCACCAGCAATGCATAAATGTCCCAATTTTGCCACATCCCCTCCAACATTCATTACTCTCCCCTTCTTTCATTTTAGCCAATCTGCTAGGTGTGAGGTGATACCTCAGAGTTGTTTTGATTTGCATTTCTCTAATTATTAGAGATTTGGAACACTTTCTCATGTGCTTATTGATACTTTTAATTTCTTTACCTGAAAATTGCCTATTCATGTCTCTTGCCCATTTATCAATTGGGGAATGGCTTGATTTTTTATACAATTGCTTTAACTCCTTGTATATTTGAGAGATTAGACCCCTGTCAGAGTTTTTTGTTATAAAGATTTTTTCCCAATTTGTTGTTTCCCTTCTGATTTTGACTACATTGTTTTTGTTTGTACAAAAGCTTTTTAGCTTAATATAATCAAAACCATTAAATTTACATTTTGTAATTTTCTCTAACTCTTGCTTGGTTTTAAAATCTTTCCTTTCCCAGAGATCTGATAAGTATACTATTCTGTGTTCACTTAACTTATTTATAGTTTCCCTCTTTATATTCAAATCATTCACCCATTCTGAATTTATCTTGGTGTAGGGTGTGAGATGTTGATCTAAGCCTAATCTCTCCCATATTGTTTTCCAAATTTCCCAGCAGTTTTTATCAAATAGTGGATTCATGTCCCAAAAGTTGGGCTCTTTGGGTTTATCATACACTGTCTTGCTGACGTCATTAACCCCAAGTCTATTCCACTGATCCTCCCTTCTATCTCTTAGCCAGTACCATATTGTTTTGATGACTGCTGCTTTATAGTATAGTTTAATATCTGGTACTGCTAGGCCCCCTTCCTTCACATTTTTCTTTTCATTATTTCCCTTGATATTCTTGATCTTTTGTTATTCCAAATGAAATTTGTTATAGTTTTTCCTAATTCAGTAAAGAAGTTTTTTGGTAATTTGATAGGTATGGCGCTAAATAGGTAAATTAATTTGGGTAGAATGGTCATTTTTATTATGTTAGCTCATCCTACCCATGAACAATTAATGGCTTTCCAATTGTTGAGCTCCAGTTTTATTTGTTTGGAAAGTGTTTTGTAGTTGTTTTCGTATAATTGCTGTGTTTGTTTTGGTAGATAGATTCCCAAGTATTTTATAGTGTCTAGGGTGATTTTAAATGGTGTTTCTCTTTCTACTTCTTGCTGCTCTAGTGTGTTGGAAATGTATAGAAATGCTGATGATTTATGTGCATTTATTTTGTATCCTGCAACTTTGCTAAAGTTGTTGATTATTTCTACAAGCTTCTTAGTTGATTCTCTAGGATTTTTTAAGTAGACCACCATATCATCTGCAAAGAGTGATAGCTTAGTCTCCTCCTTGCCTATTTTGATACCTTCAATTTCTTTTTCTTCTCCAATTGCTATTGCTAGTGTTTCTAGTACTATGTTGAATAATAGAGGTGATAATGGGCATCCTTGTTTTCCTCCTGATCTTATTGGGAAGGCTTCTAATTTATCCCCATTGCATATGATGTTTGTTGATGGTTTGAGGTATATACTGTTTATTATTTTTAGGAAAGGTCCTTCTATTCCTATACTTTTCAGTGTTTTCAATAGGAATGGATGCTGTATTTTGTCAAAGGCTTTTTCAGCATCTGTTGAGATAATCATGTGATTTTTGTTTGTTAGATTGTTGATATGGTCAATTATGTGGATGGTTTTCCTAATGTTGAACCAACCTTGCATTCCTGGTATAAATCCCACCTGATCATGGTGGATGATCTTCTTAATTACTTGCTGGAGTCTCTTTGCTAGTATTCTATTTAAGATTTTTGCATCTATGTTCATTAGGGAGATTGGTCTGTAGTTTTCTTTCTCTGCTTTTGGTCTCCCTGGCTTTGGAATCAGTACCATATTTGTGTCATAAAATGAATTTGGTAGGACTCCTTCTTTGCTTATCATATCAAATAATTTGTATAGTATTGGGATTAGCTGCTCTTTGAATGTCTGATAGAATTCACTTGTGAATCCATCAGGCCCTGGCGATTTTTTCTTAGGGAGTTCTTTGATGGCTTGTTCAATTTCTTTTTCTGATATGGGATTATTTAGGTATTCTATTTCTTCTGCTGTTAATCTAGGCAGTTTATATTTTTGTAAATATTCATCCATATCTCCTAAATTGTTATATTTATTGCCATATAATTGGGCAAAATAGTTTTTAATGATTGCCTTAATTTCCCCTTCATTAGAGGTGAGGTCTCCCTTTTCATCTTTGAAACTATCAATTTGGTTTTCTTCTTTCCTTTTTCTTATTAGATTGACCAGTACTTTGTCTATTTTATCTGTTTTTTCAAAGTACCAGCTTTTAGTCTTATTTATTAATTCAATAGTTCTTTTACTTTCAATTTTATTAATTTCTCCCTTGGTTTTTAGTATTTCTAATTTAGTTTTCATCTGGGGATTTTTAATTTGCTCAGTTTCTAATTTTTTGAGTTGCATGCCCAATTCATTGATCTCTGCCCTCCTTAATTTGTTAATATATGCACTCAAGGATATAAATTTCCCCCTGAGTACTGCCTTGGCCGCATCCCACAGAGTTTGGTAGGATGTCTTATCATTGTCATTTTCTTCAATGAAATTGTTGATTGTTTCTATGATTCCTTCTTTGACAAATTGGTTTTGGAGAATCATATTATTTAATTTCCAATTAGTTTTTGATTTTCCTGTCAAGGTGCCCTTATTAATTATTATTTTTATTGCATTATGATCTGAGAAGGTTACATTTATTATTTCTGCTCTTTTGCATTTGTTTGCAAGGATTCTATGCCCTATAACATGGTCAATCTTTGTGAATGTGCCATGTGCAGCTGAAAAGAAGGTGTAGTCCTTTTTGTCCCTATTT
>NC_058133.1:232894709-232991909 GCF_016433145.1 Gracilinanus agilis | reverse complement strand
CTTGCTCAATTCTAGCCTTTAGGGATTGATTTTCGGCAATAATCTTTCAGTTTTCGGCTATGATCTTCTGGTTTTCGGCTGTCATCTTCTGGTTTTCGGCTATAATCTTCTGGTTTTCGGCCAAAATCTTCTGGTATTCCTTTTCAATCTGGTCATTTCTGGTGTTCAATTTGCTTATCAGTTCATTTGGTTTCTGAGCCTCACTTTCCATTTGCAAGATTCTACCTTTTAAGCAGTTATTTTCTTGCCAGATCTCTTCCATTTTCCTCAAAATCTCAGTTTTGAACTCTTCCATAGCTTGTGAGGAGTTTTCCTTATTTGAGGAGGGTCCGAATGCTTGTTTGTTCTCCTCCTCTGTTTGCTCAGTTGTCTGGATTTTCTCTATGTAAAAGTTGTCGAGTGTTAAAGACGTCTTTTTCTTGTTGTTAATCTTTCTCTTCTGAACTTCCTGAGACTGGGTAGCCATCGTTAGCCCAGCAGCTTCTCAGGTTTATCCTCTTGCTCAGGGTCTGTCCGCGGTCTTTTGGCTCCTGAGGTCTGAGTTTTGGTTTTTTCCAAGGTCAAGCCCCCTGGTGGACCCCCTTGCTTGATCCTCTGCAGGAGGTTCCTTTACAAGTCTCAGGGCACTGCTTCCACAGTTGTATACCCGTCTGCACTGGTTCCCCACTCAGGGTTTCAGAGCATTAGCTTGTGGCTGTGTCTGCCTCCACCCACGCCTCCACCGCTCCTGCGCTCTGCTCCCGCGCTCAAATTTTGTGTGCGTTCGTTAGCTTTTTGGGGTCCTAAATCTTGCTGCTCTCAGGAACAGGCCCCGGAGCTGCCAATGACTCGATGGGTGCCCCAAACTTGCTCTCTTTCTTTATAGCTGGCTTCGGCGCTATAGGTGTTGTGTGTGGAGGGGGTTGGGGTGGGGTGGTTGCTCAGCCCGAGATTTAGTGAGAGCTGTTTCACCCCTTTATAGCATAGAAATGCCCCAATTCCACGTACCTTCCATGCTATGCCCAGTTGTGGGGTTCCTCCGTTCGTCTGGATTTGTTTTTATGTCCCCTTGAGGAGTTTTGTGTGTTTTGGTCAGGAGAGGTTAAGAGCTGCTTCTTACTCTGCCGCCATCTTAACCCGGAAGAGACCCCCCTGTGCCTCTTTTATCAATGCCTTAGAAAAAGGCACAGATTTTATGCTCATTAAAATTTGCTGATGATGTGAAATTGGGAGGGATAGTGAACACATTAGATGACAGAGTAATGATCCAGAAGGATTTTGACAGGCTGTGTTGAATCCAAACCAATAGAGATAAATGTAAAATCTTGCAGTTGGGTTCAAAAAGCAACTCCATAACCATAAGATTAACTTGGCATGGATTGACAGACATTCTTCTGAAAAGGATCTAGGTTTTTTTTTGTTGTTGTTGTTTGTGGTTTTTTTAGTGGATTACTAGTTCATATATGAGTCAGCATTGGAAACTAAAACTACATAATATCATCTTGGGCTGCTTTGAGAGAAACATAGTTTCCAGGAACAGGGAAACTGCCTTTGGAGTACCCAAGTGGCATGGAGGATGGAGTGCCATTATCCCATGGCAACTGTAGTGATTGTTTCTTCCTTGAAACTCTGGGGCCCTTTTCCTTTTTCCTCTACCCTGAAATTTGTGATTGCCAGAAGTATCCTAAAGGCAGACAGAGTCAGGAAGTATCATCTTCCCGAGTTCAAGTCTGGCCTCAGATACTGACTAGTGCGATCCTGGGCAAATCACTTAACCCTTTTTGTTCCTCATTTGTAAAATGACCAGGAGAAGAAAATGGCAAACCATTCCAGTATCTTTGCCAAGAAAATCCCAAATGGGGTCACAAAGAATAGGACAGGACTGAAACGACAACATTCTTTTCCTTCATTTGAAATATTATATATATGTACATATATACATATGTATATGTAATATAAATGTATATAAACTGTATTACATTCTGAGTGCCAAGGTTTATAAAGGACTTGTTTTTATGTCCTTTTTTTTATGTTTTTATATATTGTTTTTATCAATGATAAGCTGGACAGTATCAAGAAGATGCTTTACTCGGATGATGAAGGGACATGAGTCCATGTCATTTAAGAATCAGCTGAAGGAAGTGGGCATATCTAGTTCTGGTAAAGGGAACCCTCAGGGGGAGACATAACAACTGGGTTCAAGTATGAGAAGGAAGGATAAGGCTTGTTCTTTTTGACCTCAGAGGGCAGAATCTGGAGCACTGAGTGGAAATTAATAAAGAGGCAAATTTAGGCTTGGTGTCAGGGAAAACTTACTAAAGTTCAATGGCTGCCTTGATAGAGTCTTCAAGCACAGGCTGGATGGCTACTTTTTGTAGCCATGTTATAGTGTTATAATTTGTAGCCATGTTATAGTGAGGATTCCTTTTCTGTAAGAGTTGGAAGAGACTTCAGTCCCTTCTAAATCTCAAATTCTTGGGACTGGAAGTACCCAAGATCCCCCTTCTTTATAGTTAATGTGCTAGGGAAACCTAAACTTTGTTCCCTTCTCAAGGCAAGCACAATATCCAGGAGGAACAGAGGGAATTAAAGAGAGTGTGAAGGTAGAATGAGGACAGGGGCAAAGGGTACATTGGGAATGAGAAAGAGGAGGGTGAGCAGAATCCAGGAAGGGAAGGGAAATGAAA
This sequence comes from Gracilinanus agilis, assembly GCF_016433145.1. Classification (NCBI taxonomy): domain Eukaryota; kingdom Metazoa; phylum Chordata; class Mammalia; order Didelphimorphia; family Didelphidae; genus Gracilinanus; species Gracilinanus agilis. Next base: position 232,989,243 of record NC_058133.1, on the reverse strand, counting down.
GATGAAATATGAAGGGAGGTTAGTTGGGGGGGGGAAGGAGAGGGAGAGCTAGGAGACTTGGGGGAGAGTATTCACCTGAGTGATTTGTTCCTCCTGCCCCATCTAATCCATTTTGTCCCTTGACAGCTGGTTTAATTTCTTTTATTAATTAGGGCTGTCAGATGGCCTGTCACACTGAATATTATTTCATTCAGGGACCATTAGGTTCCCTCGTTCCGCTGCCACCCAGTTCTAGTAGGCCACTCCTCTCTTTCCCTTTCCTTCCTCTCTGCTCACTCCTCAATCTGAGGGATCCAACCCCCAGCATATAGTCATGTGCTCAGTCAGCTAGGAGCTTCAGGAGAGATTAGAAGATGCCTATCCCTCTCACCTCTCTTCATTCCCACTCCCTCCTATTAAGGGAATAGGGGATTCTCTTTTAGAAGGCAGAGAAATTTTTTGCTTTTCTAGTTTCTAATACTAGTCAGAAGCAGTAAGAAATATTTCCATGTCTGAGGGTAGATTTCTGAAGAGTGATTTAACTTAAAAAAAAACTTTCATTGATATTGTCTGTTTTGATATAGTTTTTCTTGCACTCCTCCCCTCACTTCTCCCTACTTTGTCCTTGCAACAAAGAACAACTAATCGAAAATATCTGAAACCCAAATGTTCTCTGACAAAACTCTTTATCAGTCATTCCCCACCCTCCTATGAGTTAGGAGGTATATTTTATTATTTCATCCAGGATCTTGATTGGTTTTCTCAGAATTCAACTTTATTTTGGGAATTTGACTTTTGTTGTAGTGATTGAGTAAACTGTTCTTTTGGTTTATTGACACCTAACACAAATTCCTCCTTCCACTTCTTTACCTCATATTTACCATAATGATACAACTGCTTTCTGCAAAGTTGCTAATCCTCTCTCAATTGGTAAATTCCAAGATTGTCTCTTGTTCTTCATCCTTCCTCACTTTTCTGCAACTTTTGATGCTGTTGACCACTTTCTAGATATTCTTTCCTCTCTTGTTTTTTGTGGCACTGAATTCTTCCTATCTATCTTCTTACTCCTTGCTGCTCTTCCCCCCAGCCCCCTTAAACCCTCTTAGACTCCTGGACTCCAGACTGGCATTGTCAGCTGCCTGCTAGATACATACCTCAATGTCCTGTAGGTATTTCAAACTCAATCTTCCAAAGAGAACTCATTATTTTCCAACCCAAACCCTATCCTCCTTCACATTTCCTTATTTTGGTTGAGGACAACAACATCCTTTTAGTCATTCCTGGGTACTTTGACTCTCTTATCTTCCATCAGAGTTCTAACTAGGTAAAAAAATGACCTTAGCCCCTAGTTAGCAAGAATAATTAGGTAAAAGTACTAAATGGTGATCTCTTCCTTAACCCAACCTAACATAGTCCCATTCTAACTATGGTAGTGGCTTCATCAGTAAAAGCTCTTTGTTTCTGACTTTTTATACTCTTTCATGGTATTCCAATTGGGGTCTCTTCCCAAATTCCACAATCATGTGAGCATTTTCTGTATTATCCTGGGGTGGGGGATAGAATTGCTAGTTATGGTTCTGCCCAATCTTCCTGCAGGTGTACAGAGATCTTAGAAGAAAAGCATAAGGCAGAAGGGAAGGTTTTCATGCAATTATGCTGTAATTCACTTCCAAGCTCACAGTTTACAAATCATAAATAATTTGCTTCCCCAAATCCCTCTTCTTCTTTCAATTTGACCCTCACTCTTGTCAACTCTATCATATATGGGAAAATTAGTAGGAAAGTTTTCAGCAAGCAGTTCAAACCAATCAGGTAAGGTGGTAGTTAGAAAAGAAGGGTAAAACAGGTTTCTTCTTTGATCTTAAAGTATACAAGAAGAAAGCACAAATTACTATGATCCTTTACTCCTTATTTCTTTTCTCAGCTCTTTCAGGAACCATTGTGGGCCTTCTTCCCCTTTGTGTGGAGTGTTAGATAATGAGAGGGGGGGCTGGAGGCTCCTTCCTTCCAATCCATCCAATGCTAGATTAATCATTGCACAACAAAGCATATTGCTCCATTGCTCAGAAGTCTTTGATGGCTCCTCAGTGTCAAGAGAATAAAGTCCATATTCATTAACCTGATATTTGAGTCTCTAAAATCTAGCTCAAACATTCCTTTTCAGCTTTATTTTCCTTGACTCTCATTTTTGTGATCTGTCGTCCTGCAGAATATGGGCAAACTCACCACCTAGCTTGATAAAGTGACCTAGATTTATATCCTGGCTCTGCTGCCTACTATACTGCCACCCCTTTGACCTTGGGCAACTCAAGTCACCTCTTTGAGATTCAATTTCCATATCCAATTCTAAGTCTATGATTCAATTCCCATATAATTGTTCTTTGAACTAGGATTTGCCTTGTGGTCAGTGCTCATGTTGCTTGGAGGATTGACATGTCTCACCAAAGATCAATTAATATTTCTTTACTTCTTCATTTTTCTTTTGTTTGAGTTCTCTTTCTTTCTTTTTTTTTTAACCCTTAACTTCTGTGTATTGGCTCCTAAGTGGAAGAGTGGTAAGGGTGGGCAATGGGGGTCAAGTGACTTGCCCAGGGTCACACAGCTGGGAAGTGTCTGAGGCCGGATTTGAACCTAGGACCTCCTGTCTCTAGGCCTGACTCTCAATCCACTGAGCTACCCAGCTGCCCCTTGAGTTCTCTTTCAAAAAATGACCAATATGGAAAAATGTTTTACATTATTACACATGTAAAATCATTAATAGTTTGCTTGTAGTTTTAGGGAGGATGGATGACAGGGAGAGAGAGTGAGAACTTGCTCAAACTTAAAAAACCCCAAAATTTAACAATTGTTCTTTTTAATGTAATTTATTTTTAAAAGTACTATTAAAGAAAAAAATAGTCAACAAGCATTTATTAAGCATCTTCCATGTAAGAGGAACTGTGTTCATTGCTGGGGATGCAAAAAAGAGCAAAATATAGTCTCTGCTTTCTATGATCTCACATTCTAATGAGGGAGACAACATAAAAACAAGCAAGATATATACAAGATAAATTTGAGATAGACAAATGTATTAGAGAATTGGGAAAGATTTTTTGAGAAGGTGGGATTTTAGCTGGGACTTGAATGAAGACAAGGAGGCTAGGAGATAGAGAGGAAGAGAATTTGAGGCATGAGCCAGTGAAATGCCTGGAATTTGGAAATGGAATATCTTGTTTAAGGAAGAGGAAGGAGGCCAGTATCACTGGATCACAGAGTATGTGGGAGGTTAGGAAGAAGTAAAGTATAAGAAGACCGGAAAGGCAGGAAGTGGCTATGTTATTAAGATATTTAAAAACCAGAGGATTTTATATTTTATATTAGAGGCATTAGAGAACTACTAGAACTTGTTGAATGGAGGTGATATGGTCAGAAGATCAATTTGACAGCTGAGTGGAGGATGGGCTAGGATGGAGGAGACTTGAAGCAAGGAGGCTAATCTGAAGACTACTGTAATAATCTAGGTGTGACATAATGTGGCAGTGTTAGCAGAGAGAAGGGGGTTATATATATTACAAGTTATATGTATATGTTACAAAAGTAGAATCAACAGAATTTGCCAATGAATTAGATATGGTGAACAAGAATGAGAAATCAAAGATGGCACCTTTTTTGTGAGCCTGGGTGACTGAAATAATAATAGGAAAGTTAGGAAGAAAGGACATTTGGGGGAAGGGAGAAGGGAAGATGATAATAATAATAATGTTCTCCTCTCTTTAGAGATTCTCCCTAATGCTCTATTCTTTGTTGCCACCCATTCAAACTCCCCTAACCTTTGTCTTATTCCTTCCCCTAATGATCTACCTCCCCCGTTGCCACCCAAGTTACTTTCACCAATTGCTTTGAATCTTAATTTCTAGTTTCTAATACTAGTCAGAAGCAGCAAGAAGTATTTCCATGGTTGAAAGCAATATTTGAAAGTCCTGGAATGTCTTAGCTTATTATGGTAACCAGTGGTTACCTCATTTGTAGATAAACAAGCCTCAAGAAGGAAGGGAACCAATTCTTTCAGCTGTATTCTGGGCCAACCCTGGGATCTTCTTCCCTTTTTATACTTTTATTTATTCAACCGTTACAAGTTCGGATCACAAAGAAAACAAAAGAAATATCCATTACATTTACATAGGCGTCACACTATATTTTATTTTTCTTATATCTTCTGAATTAAGGGAAGAGAGCTTTTCTTCCCAAGCCTATCTTATGCCAGGAGAGGTAGAGAAATTCAGTTTCTCAAAGGCTGGACAGGAGCTGATGGCAACAATGATGGAAGAGATACTGCATGCAGTGTAGTAGAAAGAACATTGGAAGGGCAATTAGGTAATACAGTCACTAGAGAGCCAGGTTTGGAGTTGGGAGAAACTAGGCTCACAGATGACCTCTGACACTTCCTAGCTGTGTGACTCTGGGCAAAGTCACTTAAACTCAACTGTCTAGCACATGCTATTCTTCTGCCTTGAAACCAGTATTTAGTATTGATTTTAAGACAGAAGGTAAGGGCTTTAAAAACAAAGAGAGAAAGAAAGAACACTTGAATTAGAGCAATTTTTCCCCTACTATGGGTTGACAATAATAGTTTTTTGGGTAGGATGGTGACTTCCTCCAACTATGGAAGAGGGAACAGGATAAAATGAGGAACAGGACTATCTCTCCCAGAGGATGGAGTCTATACATTTACCCTTCTTAGAGGTGATATTGTGTATGTAGTATGAATGAATTAGGCCTGTTCTAAAGGACTGGGGAGCCTCAAGATGCTCCTTTTATTGCCCATTCTCATGAAGGAAACTCTCTAGGATGGGATAAAATTAAATCCTAGCAACAGGCCCATGCTTCTGTCCCATTCCATGTTCCCAGAACTGCCATGAAGGCAAGAGTCACAAGTCATTTCTAGGGTGACTTTGACTTGGGGATGGCTGATAGAACAAGCTCTGGGGGGTGGAGGTTACCAATGGGCTCTGGATAGTCACTATAGGTGACTGAACCCAAGCCTGTCATTGCCTGCCCTAGTGTGTGGGAATTGGTGGTAAGAGAGTGTCCTGTAGGGGAGGCATTTGGGAGGATGAGTGACTAGGAATATCCCTTTTTGAGGGGATCTGGAGAATCCAACCCCTCCAAGGGTTTCTGCCAAATGTCTGACTTGCCCCTGTTCTTTGGCACAGAGGAAGCCATAGGATGAATGGTTTGTAGTGGGATCTCCTTTGGATGGGATGAGCAATACCTAAGAACTCTGATAGGGAAGTCTAGAGGAGAGGCAGGAGTCTTGGAATCTCTTTCTTCTTCATCCATGGTGCCTTCCTGGTAAGTCCCTTATCTTGTGTGACAAAGAGGGTCTTATTGCAGTAGAATGGTGTGTGGCAAATAAACCTGAGGATCCTGATTTCAAGAATCTCAGGATCCCAGATGGGGAGCTGGAAGGGACCTCAAGCCACAGAGGCCAACTACATCAATTTATATGGATTCAAAAAGTCACTTTGCCTCTGGGCCTTGGCTTCTTCATTTGTAAAATGTTTTAGAATCTAAGATCCCTTCAAGTTCTGACATTTTATATGTCTGTTGATGAGCCAAAACATCATTATAACATATGGTCTTAGTACTTAGCTAGGAATACTACTCCTCAATACCCAAAGCATTTCTCTATACTATCTATTGTAAGTTTTGGTTCTCCTTTGCTCATGCCATAGCATGTCTTTACTTCTAGTTTTCAAAGGTTTAGTTGTTTGTATAAATAACCTGTATAAAGATCCAACCCTGGTTGGATCAAAGCATTTGGAGCTGAAAGATCTCTTATTATCAAGTCAATCTCATTATTTTACAGACAAAGAAACCAAGAGGTGAAATGATTTGCCCAATGTCACATGGGGAATAGATAGAAGTTAGGATTAAAATCCTAATTTTTAGACTGTAAGTCCATTGCACTGAAGTTTTTTGTAGCTTTATCTCAGTCTTACCTGAATATGGATTTTTCTTTACTTATACTATCATGTTTGTTGAATATAATTGAGTCCATCATGAATAAGCTCTTTACTTTAAGTTTAGTGGCCAGAAAGAGGGAGGAGATATCGTCTTCTGCTCTGATCAGACCATATAAGAAATATCAGATTCAGTTTTTTTCCCCTCCCAGGAAGGACAGTTACAAGCTAGAACATATCCAAAGGACAATGGTAAGACAAGATGGTGAAGGTATAATATGAAGACAAGGTGGGACTTTAAAATGAGGATGTATAGCCTGAAGAGAAGTATTAGGACAGTTATGGAATCATAGATTTAGAGCTGAAAGGACTTGTCTCTTTAGTCAAGGAAACATGTCCAGAGAGGATGAGGATATGACAGCTGTCTTCAAGAAAATGAAGACTTGTCTTGGGGCAGAGGGGATTTGCTTTGGTCTCTCCATTCCCAGAGGGTAAAACTAAAGGCAATGGGTAGAAGTTACAGGAAAGAACATTATGGTTTTCACAGAAGGAAGATTTTTCCAGCATTTTGAAAGTGGAATGAGTTACCTCTGGAGGTAGTAAATTTCCTCTATCACCAGAGGTATTCAAGCAGAGATTTCACTTGCCAAGTCTGTTACAGAAGGAATTTATGTTCAGGTAAGTGCTGTTCTAGATGACTTCTGAGGTCAGATTTTCTGAGATTTCTGAGATTCTGGGTAGTTTATGTGATCTGCCTTTGTTATGTTCACAGTTTTTGCTACGGGAACTTAGGAAGCAGGAAGTGATTGCTGAGAGCAAGCAGATAGCTATTACCTAGAGTTTCCAAGCACTTGTGACATTGGGAGGAAGTTGGTACTTCTGGAGTGTGACCATCTAGTTTAGCCTTGTAGAGAAGAGGAGATTGAGTCATTTTATGTATTTGTATCACTAGTACCTAACCTAGGGTCTGACACACAATAGGCACTTAATACTTGTTGATTGATGGGTGTGGAGACAACGTGAAAGTGATGGGGGTCAAGGCAGATTAGGGCTTTAATGATGATTAGAAAGGAACTTGTGAAAGGCAGCACAAGTCTAACCAGGTAAAACAGCAGGCTCCTTTGTGGCATTTGTGTGACACATCAACCCAAGACACAATTGATTCCTTTTTCTTCTTGTCCTGTGTGCATGCACATAGATTGTTAGGAAACTTTGATGACTGTTAAACCTTAGACTCCTTAGTTTTTGCATCATGCAAAAAGATAAAGAGGGAGAGGAGGCCCATTCCTGTTTTCCGTTTAGCTCAAGCTGCAGGGTTGAGACAGGAGAGGAGAGTGGACAGAAAAGAGAAAGAGAATAGGGGAGGGGAGAGAAAGATGGATCAAAGGCGAGAGAGACAAAGAGAAAGAGGAAAAGAAAGAAAGAGAGAAAGACAGAGGGAGTAAGGGAAGGAAGGAGAGAGACACAGAGACACAGTTATTTTTATAACTTTTTAGGGAGTTACTCTGAGATAGCTAGTTTACAAGGGGAAAACACCACTAATAAAATCTGCTTCTGAACTTGGGAAAATAGTCTTGTCTTAGTAGGTTATAAAAATAGTTGAAGCCTTTGGAGTCTGTCATTTCAGCTTGGGAGACCCTGACTACAGAACTGGTTTATGCTTTCTACTGTAGCTGTTAGTCTTTGTGGAACTAGAATGCTGGCACATATACTCAATGGGCCTCCTCTTCTCAAGGGACACCCCTCACCCCCAGGGTTATTACATGTAATTACCATTAAAATGAGTAAGTAGCCTTTGTGCCCGTTTTTTTCCATAACCAGAACCAAAATGGCCCTCTCTCCAGAGGCTACCAAGAGGTTTGAGATATTTGTTTCCCAAATTTTCATTAGAAGCTATTAGCATTATTAATGACCCATAGTTTTTATAGCAAATGGAACAGGATATTAAAGCACAGTGTCCCAGGGCAGGGCAGGAAGGGATCTGGGAGGAGGATGGAATGAGAGCCTGCAGCAGGGACAGCATACCCTGAAAATCCAGCTGGAGATCGTCTTAAGTAGTATTTAAAGCTATAGGCCAGGAGAGGTTTCAAGTACTATCAACTATGGAATAAAACCATCGGATTTAAATTCTGGGCTGGACATCCCCACTATCCATGGAATTCTTAGGCCTCCACTCTCCATCACCCTTTAAGATCGGCTTGAAAATGAACAAAATAGAATTAGGAAAACCAATCTGTAAAGGACCTAGGAATTAGAAACAAAGACATTTGGTTCTAGTCTTTGCTGTGTGAAGTTGGACAAGTGATATTGTCTTTCTAGGCTTAAATGTTCTTTTTTTTTCCCCACTGATATATTGGATAGAATGCTCCCTCACATACACTGTTTCCAAAGTCCTATACGACTCTAAAATTCTGTGATGTACCTTCTGTTATGGGCAGCTAGGTGGCACAATATATAGAGTACCAGGCCTAGAGTGTGGAAGATCTGAGTTCAAATATGATCTCAGAGACATAACTAGCTGTGTAACTTTGGGTATCTGTAAAATGAGTTGGAGAAGGAAATGGCAAGTCACTCCAATACTCCTGCCAAGAAAACCCCAAATAGGGTCCCAAAGAGTTGGACATGATTGAAAATGACTGACCAACTATAACACATTCAATCATACATATTATATACCTCATTAAAAGCAGGGTGATAGAGTGTAAAGAGTCCTGGACCTAGAGGCAAGAGAATCTTACTTTCAAATCTTTCTTTCCTCTACTAGCTCTGTGAACTTGGGCAACTTTAAGATTTATAAAACTCTTAACATGCATTATTATTACATTTAGTGATCTTAGATTCTCCTTTTCCTCATAGGCACTTGGAGTCTATTACATATAAAATATGGATAATTATATGATAATAGCTAACAAGAGCTGGCTACATATATATATATATATACACACACATATACATACATATATCTTTAAGGTTTGAAAAGCAGCATATATATGTTATCCCATTTGATCTTCACATCAACCCTGTGAGTTAGGTGCTATTATTGTCCCCATCTTGCAGATGAGGAAACTGAGGTCACACAGTAAGTTTTTTTTGGGGGGAGAGGAGGATTTGAATCCAGATCTTCCTGATTCCTGACTCAGTTTTCTCTATTTAATATAATCTTCTATACAAGGGTTGTTATGAATATTAAATGTGATAATGTATTTCAAGTGCTTAGATCTTAAAGTGCTCTACAAATGTCATTTATCATGTTTCCTGAAAAAAAATGGAGAGGCAATATTGCCTAGTGGAAAGAACAGGGGACTCAAGAAATTCAGGTGAAAATTTTGGCTTTACTAACAATGACATTTCCATGGGGACCTGATCTCAAATTCTTCATATGTAAAATGGGGATATTATGTTTATATTGCCTACCTCATAGTGTTGTAAGGAAAGTGCTTTGTAAAATTTAAAACATTATAAAATAGTAAATTTTTATCCTTGTTAAAAATGAAAGCTAGAATAATTAGGAAGTCTAAAATGTCAGATTTAGGACCTGGATCATAGTTGAAAGGACTGGAGGTCATCAAGTCCAATCCTTTTTACAGATTAGGAAATCGAGGTAGAGAGAGTAACCTGCCAAGAGTCACACGGCTAGCATTGTCAGAGTCAGATGTTGAACTGAGGTCTTCCTGACTCCAGGTCTAGCACTTTATCCTATATGGTCAACTGAGGTCATTAATGCCTCCTAAATTTACAAAGCCTACTACAGTAATTACATAGAATATATACCATGACACCTAAAGTGTTCTAAAATTGTCCATTGTTTGTGGATCATACATGTAACTGTTAAACTGAGTATTTAAAAGTTGGCTGGGAGGGTGCAGCTAGGTAGCACAGTGGATAGAGAGCCAGATCTAGAGTCAGGAGGATCTAGATTCAAATCTGGTCTTAGATACTTCCATGTCCCAGTTGTTTGATTGTGGGCAAGTCACTTAACCTTAACTTGCCTATTCCTTACCATTCTTCTACTATGGAACTAATACTTTTATTGATTCTAAGGCATAAGATAAGTATTTTTTTTTAAAGAAAATATTGGCTGGAAAGGTGCCTTTGGGGAGTACTGGGTAGAATGATATTCCCAGTTTGTTCAGTAACACCCCTTAATGTGACTGCATTTGACTGGTGTGCACAGCACAAAAATAGCTGCCCTGGAGGCTAAGCCACACCTAAGATCATATAAAAGTAAGTTTTGCTTTGGGAAGGACATATGGGCAACATATACTCATTCATTCAGCAAGTATTTCTTGAATATTTTCCTACTATGCTCCCAGATCTGAGAAAGATACAAAAGAAATATAAAATGTGGTTCTTCCGGGAAATGAACAATTGAGTTGGGGTAACAAGTCCTGTTCACATGAAATAAGTATGTAATTACATGCCAGAATGAATGATATAGCCAATAAGTGCTCTAGGAATGAGCTTAAGAAAGGCTTCCAGGGTGAGGTAGGACTTGAACTGGGCGTTGACGAATGGACAGAACTGAGAAAGGTTATTCAGGATATTCAGGAGGATATTCCCAGGCAGAGAAAATGACTCAATTATGGCTCTAGTGGGTTGGCTCTTCACAAAATGTAATGGCCTTTGAATAGGAAGTTGACTTTTCCATGCTTTGAGTGATTTTTTCCAGTATAGGGATGGCTGAGTACAGAACTAACCATACTTTCTTGCTAAATTTTCCTTAAGATATTTGGCCTTCCCTCTGCCAATTATTTCCTATTTAACCTATATATAGCTTGCTTTTTATATATTTGCTTGCAGGTTTTCTCTCCCATTAGAATATAAATATCTTGAGGACAAGGGTTGTCTTTTGCCTCTTTTTGTATCCCCATCCCATAGTATCCTGGCACATAGTAGGCACTTAATATATGTTTATTTTTTATTTTTAAAATTTTCTTTATTTTATTCTAGTAACAAATCTACATATAAATTTTCCAAGGTTACATGATTCATTTTGTCTCTCTCCCTTCTTTGTCTCCCCACTCCTGTAGTTGACAAGCAATTCCACTGGGTTTTAATAAAAGTTTATTAATTAATTGATGTGTGAGAGAAAAGGCAAAACTAAGAGATCCATAGAGATCTATATGAGGTTTAATGCTTTGGCTTTATTCACACATGTAGTCTAGGAAGAAAACTTAAGGGGTTCCATAATTCTGGTGAAATGTCAAGTTTATTTTAAACTGGCATCATGTCCCAGGAGACTCAAGGGACATTATAGACATTATATGGCTTTTTAAAAAGACTCTTACCTTCCATCTTAGAATTAATACTGTATATTTGTTCCAAGGCAGAAGGGTGGCAAGGACTAGGCAAATGGGGTTAAGTGTCTTGTTCAGAGTTACACAGCTAGCAAGTATCTGAGGTCAGATTTGAACCCAGGACCCCCTATTTCTGGCCTGGCCCACTAAGCCACTTATTTATTCCCATATGCCTAATTCATGTATATTCTTCCCTAGGGGTGTGATCTATTCCTGGACTCTTCTTTTAGGATGAGGAAATGCAGTGTCCTGAGTCCTTAAAAGCTGTTAATGACTTAGGTTCCTGGGGTTTTGTCTGGGTTCTTAGTGTTGCTCAACCTTGGAAGTCATGAACTAAAAGTTCACAGACTTCACTAGACTAAGGCTAAAAGGGACCTTGAAGGGCCATTCAGTCTTTTCCCTTACCTTTAGACAGGATTGCATCTAAATAATCCACGAAAAATAAGATTCTATTTTAAAGACATTCATATACTTCCACTGACTCCTTCAACAACTTGAACCTGATCTGAAGGTGAGTTCTTTTTTTTTTTTTTTTAATTTTTTTTTTTTTTTAAATTTTAAACCCTTAACTTCTGTGTATTGACTTATAGGTGGAAGAGTGGTAAGGGTAGGCAATGGGGGTCAAGTGACTTGCCCAGGGTCACACAGCTGGGAAGTGTCTGAGGCCGGATTTGAACCTAGGACCTCCCGTCTCTAGGCCTGGCTCTCAATCCACTGAGCTACCCAGCTGCCCCCTGAAGGTGAGTTCTTAATGAGTTATCTTAATGTTTAATGTTAAAAGTAAGGAGCGACCCAGATTTGCTTGCTTTGCTTGACTCTCAGTGGAAAAAGCAGAAGCCTTGGCACCATGTCTGGGCACATAGTAGGCACTCAACAATGCTAGCTGATTGACCTTCAGAGATACACAGTACTATGTGTTTAAAATTTTGTTTTGATGAAATGATTACTTGATTATTCCTTGGGGATGTTTCACCCTCTCTCTCCTCTTAATGGTAGTAGATGAGACCTTGCCCTGTCAGAAGCCTGTGGACTGAGTACGACAGAATTAATTTATCCCTTTGGCAGTTTGCTGAGAATTTTGAGTCAGAGGATCTGGGTTCTAATCTATATAACCTTGAGCAAATTCCTTCTCTCTGGTTTCTGTTTCCTTCACTATAGAATACAAGGATTATAAAAGATGAACTCCAAGGTTATTTTCAGCTCTAACATTTGTGATCCTTTAGTCATTATAGCTATGTGAACCAAGGCACCAAGCTACTGACTTAGATTAGAGCTAAACGATCCTTAAGAGTCCTCTAGTTCAGAGGATTTCTATATGAACTGGAACAATCTCCAGGAATTGATGCAGAGTGAAAGGAACAGAACCAGGAGAACATTGTACACAGAGACGGATACACTGTGGTAAAATCGAATGTAATGGACTTTTCTACTAGCAGCAATGCAATGATCCAGGACAATCCAGAGCAACTTATGAGAAAGAATGCTAACCACATCCAGAGCAAGAACTGTGGAAATAGAAACACAGAAGAAAAACATATGATCTATCATGTGGTCACTGGGGATATGATTGGAGTTTTGATGTTAAAAGATCACTCTAATTGCAAATATGAATAACATGGAAAAAGATTTTGAAAGATACATGTATAACACAGTGGAATTGCTCATCAGCTCCGGTAGTGGGGAGGGAAGAAGGGTGGGAAAAAATCATGAATCATGTAACCATGGAAAAATATTCTAAATAAAATTAAAAATAAAAAGAGTTCTCTAGTTCAATTCCTTCATTTTTCAGAGTCAGAAATGGAGACCGAGAGTGGTTATTATTTGTCCATGTCCATACAAGTAGTCAGTGCTAAATAAGGCTGTTTTGACATCAAATTCTTCAGTCTATCCATTGCACCATTGCATTATCCTTCCTAGAGTCCCTGGGGTTGAAGTCAGAGCCTCTAGCCTCTAGAATGGGTAGAAACCATCTCCCATGACCTTATCCTCATGGTAGGTGGGAATGGGCTCTAGAGGTTCCCGTGGAGCTTAGAGTAGTTAGCCTCTATTTCTTGCATACTTTTTTTTTTTTTGGATTTAAATATTTTATTTTTTTAGAAAAATTTTCCATGGTTACATGATTCTTGTTTTTACTTTCCCCTTCACCCCTCTTCATCCCCCCCCCCCCATATCCAATGCGCATTTCCACTGGTTTTAACATATGTGATCAATCAAGACTTATTTACATATTATTGATAGTTGCATTTGTGTGGTCCTTTAGTGTCACATCCCCAACCATGTCCGCATCAACCCATGTGTTCAAGTGGTTGTTTTTCTTCTGTGTTTCCAGCCCTGCAGTTCTTCCTCTGAATGTGGGTAGCTTTCTATTAATAAATTCCTCAGAATTGTCCTGGGTCATTGCATTGCTGCTTGTACAGAAGTTCATTACATTCAGTTTTACCACAGTGTACCAGCCTCGGTGTACAATGTTCTCCTGGTTCTGCTCCTTTCAATCTGCATCAATTCTTGGAGGTCTTTCCAGTTCACATGGAATTCCTCCAGTTTATTATTCCTTTGAGCACAATAGTATTCCATCACCAGCATATACTACAATTTCTTTAGCCACTCCCCAATTGAAGGGCATCCCTTTGTTTTCCGATTTTTTGCCACCACAAAAAGCGCAGCTATAAATTTTTTCGTACAAGTCTGTTTATCAAAGATCTCTTTGGGGGTAAAACCCCAGCAATGCTATGGCTGGATTGAAGGGCAGGCAGTCTTTTAGAGCTCTTTGGGCATAGTTCCAAATTGCCATCCAGAATGGTTGGATCAGTTCACAACTCCACCAGCAATGCATTAATGTCCCAATTTTGCCACATCCCCTCCAACATTCATTACTCTCCCCTTCTATCTATAATGATAGCCAATCTGCTAGGTGTGAGGTGATACCTCAGAGTTGTTTTGCTTTGCATTTCTATAATTATTAGAGATTTAGAACACTTTCTCATGTGCTTATTGATAGTTTTGATTTCTTTATCTGAAAATTGCCTATTCATGTCTCTTGCCCATTTATCAATTGGGGAGTGGCTTGATTTTTTATACAATTGATTTAGCTCCTTGTATATTTGAGTAATTAGACCTCTGTCAGAATTTTTTGTTATAAAGATTTTTTCCCAATTTGTTGTTTCCCTTCTGATTTTGGTTACATTGTTTTTGTTTGTACAAAACCTTTTTAATTTAATATAATCAAAATTATTTATTTTACATTTTGTAATTTTTTCTAACTCTTGCTTGGTTTTAAAATTTTCCCTTTCTCATAGATCTGACAGGTACACTATTCTATGTTCACCTAATTTTCTTATAGTTTCCTTCTTTATATTCAAATCATTCACCCATTCTGAATTTATCTTAGTGTAGGGTGTGAGATGTTGATCTAAACCTAATCTCTCCCATATTGTTTTCCAATTTTCCCAACAGTTTTTGTCAAATAGTGGATTTTTGTCCCAAAAGTTGGGCTCTTTGGGTTTATCATAGACAGTCTTGCTGATGTCACTTACCCCAAGTCTATTCCACTGATCCTCCCCTCTGTCTCTTAGCCAGTACCATATTGTTTTGATGATTGCTGCTTTATAGTATTGTTTAATATCTGGTACTGCTAGGACACCTTCCTTTGCGTTTTTTTTTTCATTATTTCCCTTGATATTCTTGATCTCTTGTTCTTCCAAATGAACTTTGTTATAGTTTTTTCTAATTCAGTAAAGAAGTTTTTTGGTAGTTTGATAGGTATGGCACTAAATAGGTAAATTAATTTGGGTAGAATGGTCTCTTGCATACTTTCAAGGGGGATAGCAAGAATATTCAATCTCTTTCCCTTCTTTCTTTCTTTAGGCCAAGAGAAAATGGAATAGGGTTTGGGATTAGCAGAGTAAAATCTGTTGCTGGGGCTTTAGAAACCTAGAGAACTGAGCTTTCTACTCCTTTGTGGGAAAAAAGGGCTATTTGAATGACTCAGGTACTCTAGATCAGTGATGGGCAAACTATAGCCCATGGGCCAGATGTGGGCCCCCTGAAATGCTCTATCCAGCCCTCTACATTATTCCTAATCTGACGAATACAATGAGTAGGATACAATACAATGAAACTTCGGAAGAGTTGCCTTAGAAACAGATTGACAGATGAACATTTACTTTCCTTTGGCCCCCTCTTTAACAAGTTTGCCCATCACTGCCCTAGATCATGGATTCCATGGTGTAGTGACTACTTTGCTTTCTAGACTGCAAGTAGCACTTAATGACTTAAAAACAAGGAGATATTTAAAGTATAATCAATTTATTTTCATTAAAGATGGAGGGAATGGATAGCATGACCTCTTGGACTCCTAGAATCTGCCTTGGTCACACACCTTACCCAAATCTGTACACCTCACAAACATTTTTTTCTGGTTTGAAAGAAAAATTATATACCTTTCAATGAATTCCTTCCAGTTTTTGGAAGCCTCTGATAGAAAAAAGAACAGAAACCAACTTACCCATCTATACTTGATACCAAGGTTTTGAGCCTGAGAGACAAGGAGGATGGTGATATTCTCAATAGCTATGAGAAAGATGGGAAAAGAAGGGTTTTTTTGGGGGGGTGAAGATAATGAGCTCTCTTTTGAGCATTTGAGATATCTAAGGACATCTGATTTGAGATGCCTTAAGGGTAGTGAGACTGAAGCTAAGGAGAGAGATTAGGGATGGATATACAGATCTTGAATCATGTACATAGAGTTAACTGAATCCAAAGAAGCTGATGAGTTCATTAAGTGAGATAATATAGAGGGAAATAAGAAGAGGAACAAACAGCCTTAATAAATATCTGCAATTAGTGGACATGATTTGGATGAAGATTTGGCAAATGCAGCTGAGAAGGGGCAGTCAGATCACTATAGGAGGAGAGCAGTATCATCAAGCTTAGAAAGAAGATGATATCCAGGAGGAAAACTGTCAAATGTTAGAGAGAGGTCTAGTAGGATGAGAATTGAGAAAAAGCTATTAGACTTGGTGATTTTGGAGAGTTTCAGTGGAATGATATTGGAAACCAGATTACAGAAAATTTAGAAGCAAGAGGCAATTGAAACATCTAGTGTAGAAAGCTTTCTAGAGGAGTTTATCTGAGAAGAGGAGGTATAGATGATTGGATCAAGTAAAAGTTTTTTAATGATGAGAAATACATGGAAATGTTAAAAAGGTGGCAAGGATGGAGAGAGCAGATAGGGAGAGATTGAGGTTTAAAGAATGGAGATGATAGTGGGGGCAATTTGTTGTAGAAGATAGAATAGAACCTGAGACATGAAGTAGGATTTGTAAGTAAGTAAGTAAGTACGTAGGAGACCAGGGTGAAGGAAGAGATACTTTTGGAAGATATTTGGGTGATATTAAGAGAAGAAGAAGCTCTGAGTGAACGACTTCTTTTTTTTTGGTGATGGTGAGGAAGTATGAGTCAAGGGTTCAACTGAGATCATGATGGGAAAGGGCGCCATGAGAGGTAGGATTGAGGGAGGATGAAAAGGTTTGGAACAGCCTAAGTAATAAGTGGGATAGACAATAAAGTAAGGAGGTATAAAAGGATTACCCCCCTATAGTAATGACCTAGTTGAGATGATATAATACATTTTTAGTCAATCTAATCAGCACCCCTTTTCTCTACTTCTGTTCAGCACTATGTGATAGTGTATTGCTTGAGTATAAGATTGAGATGTGTCATCCTCTTAAGTTTATGCCCACTTTTCCCACTGTGTATTTGTGGAATAGTTTATTTCAGGTTTATGGTATGGTGGGAATGTTGTGTAATTTTATGGAATTTCAGTAATCATCTTTGCTTTAAGCTATTTATGTCAATTGATTGACTATTAAAGATAGATACACCAGTGGGGGCTTGTGATTCAATAGTTTTGGAAGTTGAGACTAAAAGGGTAGCCTTGAACACTGAGATAGAGGTAGTAGCCCCTTTGGAGACCCAACATTAGAACCTGTGAGTGATAAGTTGGTTGAAATAGTTCCCAGAGGAGGTGTTAAATATAAAATAAGGGGGCTAGATGAGATAATATTTAAGGTTCTTTCCATGTTTAAGTCCCTGACTTAATTATCTCTTGGTCAAGCTCAAGGTTCACTCCATCTGTCTCAGTCCCTCATCTCATTCAACTGAAAGTCATGGAAAGGTGGAGGGGAGGGATGGTTTTCTCTCTCCCCTTTCCATGTCTAGTTCATTTCATTTGTGAACATGGATATAATCTTTAGTTGATTAAATGCCCCTCTTTAATGAGTTTCTTTAATTAATGAAGTTTTTTGGTTTGCTCCACTTGCTTTATTCCAGCCACACTCTGCCTCCTCAGCACAAATCGGGGGCCATTTCCTCTGGAGTAATTGAGTGAGCCGGACAGTTCCTGCCGACACTGCATTTTGCTGATTGTGCTTGTCAACTCCCGGCTGACAACTCCATTTTAAAACATTTTCTTCTTTAAAAATCATGCACACACATGCACATGTGCATGCGCGTACACACACAAGCTTGTTACAGAGCCATAAGAACGAATATTCTTGTGTGTGCATATGCACACTCATGCACAAGGCATTTGCACAACTAGTACATATTTTGTTCCTGATCATGCATGTACACATATTCACACAATATACACTTAAATTTTAGTGCTACATGACTATGAATAGCAGACACACATATATACATAGATCTTCCCCTTACTCCCAAAGGAAAAAAACACACCAGAGGATGCAAATAGCAGTTTGCCAGAGGACAGAGAACAGAAATTATTTCAGAAATTTCAGATCAGAGGACAGTTAACCACATCAGTACCAAACCTATCTTTGGCAAATATAATCCAAATTTTAATCTACACCATCTTTTCTACTATTTTTTGACAAGCCTCAAGGTTACGGCTATAGAAGGAAAATTTTGAGGTCATTTGTAGAATAGCTGATTTTCTCCTCTCTTTCTGGTTCATTCACCAAAAATCTTCCCCTTCTCACCTCTCTTCCTCCATTGCCTCTCTCTCTTTGAGGCTGTGATGATGAGGTAGCCCCTTCCTTGGGAATGACCAATGCTTCTAATTGTTTACTTAATCCTATTCTCTTTCCTGTCCAGCCTACTGTTACTTCCATCATCCCCTTTCTCTCTTTCCTTTTTTTCAACTTTCTTTTCTTCAACTCTCCCTTTCAACTAGTACCTTCTCTATTGTTTTAAATAATGTCCACATCTCCCTCATTTTAAAAGCAAAAATAAAACTCTTTACTAGACCCTTATATCCACTAAAGTTACTTCCCTAGATATTTCCTTTCTCATCCAAACTCTAGGAAAAAGCATTGTGAACCTTCTGTTTTCTCTGATGTTTAATAATTTTCTTCATTGCTTTGGTTAGTTTCTTACATCTACTTAACTAAAACTGCTCCCTCCAAAGTCACCAGTGACCTTTTAATTGACAGATCTGATGGTATTGTCTCAGTCTTTATTCTGCTTCACTTCTCTATGGATCATCTTCTTCCTGGGCATTCTCTCCTCACTAGGTTCTTATGACATGACTCTCTTGAATTTCCTATCTTTCTGATTTTTGATTTGGTTCATCTATATCACATCCCATAACTGTAGGTGTTCCCAAAGACTCTGTCCAAAGCCCTCTTCTTTCTGTAAATTCTCTCTTTGTGATCTCATCAATTCTCATGAGCTTAATTATCATCTCTATGCAGAAGACTCACAGATCAATATATCTAGCTAATCCCACATGACTATTGGACATTTCAAACTGGATGTTTTGAAGTCCTCTCAAAATCAATATGGCTAAAACATAGCTCATCTTTTCTCTCAAATCTACCCTACTTCCAAATTTTGTCTGCACCATCATTCTTCTAGTATCCTAAGTTAGTAACCGTGATATTATATTGACCCCTCACTTTATTCTTATTCTACATACCTAAATGGGACTAAATGGGCCGTTTCTTCACTCCAAAACATATCTTAACATATCCAACACTTCTCTTTATTCACATAGCTATCCTTTTATGCTAGGGCTGATCACTCCTCACCTAGATTCCTAGATTATTGCAAGAACCTTCTAATTGGTCTCCTTGCCTCAAGTTTTACCCCACTCCAGTCAATCCTACACATAGCTTCCAAAATGATTGTCTTTAAGCAAAGATTAGATTGTGTTACTTCTCTACTCAATCAATTCCAGTAATTCCTTATAACTTCTAGGATAAAATACAAACTTCTCTAAATATTTTTTTTTTAATCCTTACGGGGCAGGTAGGTGGCTCAGTGTATAAAGAGCCAGGCCTAAAGACAAGAAGTCCTGAGTTCAAATATGGACTCAGATACTTTATAACTGTGTGACCTGAACAAATCACTTAACCCCAATTGCCTAGCCCTTATTGCTCTTACCAATATTGATTCTAAGACAGAAGATAAGGGTTTTAAAAAACAAACCCCATTATCTTATATCTTAGAACTCATACTTAGTATCAATTCCAAGGCAGAAGAGTAGAAAGGACTAGGTAATTGGAGTTAAGTAACTTGCCTATGGTCACACAGGTAGGAAGTAGCTGATCTCCCATCTCCAGGTCTGGCTCTCTATCCACTGAGCCACCTAGCAGCTGTTCCCTCTGATGAAAGCCCTTCAAAATCTAGCCTCCAACTTACTTTTCAGGCTCGTTGTACATTACTTTCCCTCTTTCATTCTATGGTCCAACTATACAAACCTCTCTATTCCCTACATATGATACTCTATCAATATACCTTTGGAATGGCTATCTCCCATGCCTGAAAAGCATTCCCTCTTCATTTGCAAGCCCTAGAATTTATCCCTCAAGATTGGATCTAATCATCACCTTTTGCATGAAGCTTTTCCCAATTCCTCCAACTACTAATGCCCTCTCTTCCTAATTACCTTATATTTGCCATTTATTTATTTACTTTATATTTATTCTGTATGTACTTTTTGATGTTCTTGTTTCTTTTATTAGAATTTCAACTCCTTAAGAGCAGAGAATTTTTTTTATTGGTATGCCCAGTGCCAAGTAGGGGCTTCATAAGTATGTTTGGGTCCTATCTAGATATTCCATAACCTGATCCACTATCAGTAGTTCCCTAGTTTGCAAACTCCTTAAAAACAAGCACCATGTCAATGATAATTTTTTAATATTCTCAGCATTTAGCAGAATGCCTCACCCATAATAGGGAGATATTTACGGGATAGAAGAGAGAAGCTTCTCAAGACCTCGACCCAGAAGATATATATATGAGAGTTCATATCCCAGTTCTGATGCTTACTAAGTATGGAAAAGTCACTTGGGCTCTTCAGGTCTCAATTTTCTCACCTGTAAAATGGGGATACTCAAAGAATTTAAGAGCTGGAAAGGATTTCAGAGACCATTTTGCCCAACCTGTGCCAAAACAATCCTTCTACAACATAATGGTGATCTAGCTTTTATTTAAGAGCTATAATGAGAGAGAACCCACTATTTCCCAAAACAGCTTACACTACTTTTGAATAGCTCTAGTTATTAGAGAGTTTTAAACTTATAACAAGCCTAAATTTGTTTCATTTCAACTTTCATCTGTTACTCCTAGTTTTA
This sequence comes from Gracilinanus agilis, assembly GCF_016433145.1. NCBI lineage: Eukaryota > Metazoa > Chordata > Mammalia > Didelphimorphia > Didelphidae > Gracilinanus > Gracilinanus agilis. The sequence continues at coordinate 232,968,426 of NC_058133.1, read as the reverse complement.
CCCTCTGGGGCCAATCAGGACAAATCTAAATCCCTCTTCCATTTCATAGCCTTTCAAACACTTTAAGATAGCTATCATTTCCCACCAAACATCCTTAATTCTTTCAGTGAATCCCCATAAGGCATGACTCCAGGCTCTTCCCTATCATGTTCACTTTCTTTTAGATGTTCTCTAGATTATCAATGTCCTTTCTAAAAGGTGGTACCAGCAACTAACTACAGTACTCCAGATGTGTTCTGACCAGGTGTATAGGAACACAGAGGAACTATTAATCCAATGTCTCTGTTAGTGAAATCTAAGATAGCATTTACTTTTTGGGCTTGCTTTTGCATACTATTGATTCATATTGACCTTGCCTTCCACTAAAACCCTTATATATTTTTTCAGTCACATTGCCATATCTCCCTTATCTTCAATTTGTGAAATTTTTAAGTGGAGCTCTGTTGGCTCATGTGCCCTCTACTCTCTCTAACCCCTATGGAAAGTCTGAGAAATACCAACCACAGCAGAGGCTGGCATACCTCTTTGATGTCCTCTTGAACGTTAAATCCATGATTCTATGATACTTGTCAGACATTAATAATTTAAAATAAAAAGTGAATGAGGAAGTATCAATAAATATTGACTTATATGTCCACTCTCCCACCTATACAGAATCTTTTGAGGGTCATCTGTGTATGAAGTGAGGGAATATTTGGTGAGTGTTTAGGGAATAAGCAAGTTTTCACAAATGATATTTTAAAATGGGCCACATGTTTACCATTTCATAACTGAATGAAAGTTGTTATTATTGTTTTTTATCATTTGACTCGGAAGCATAAAACAGCCTTGTAGGTGCTTTTATGACAAGATATCTCCTGTCCTTATACTGAAGACATTCAAGATTCCTTGGATGAACAAGAGAAAAAAATCTTCTGCAGTGACACCCTGGTAATAAACAAAAGAAAAAGCATAAAGTAGGGAAATGAATGCTTGCCACTGGGAGATCCAGCATGGGAGATCTAACAGTCTGGGTTGAGGACAAATTCCCTACGGATGACAAGGTTTTCCAGATGCCCCTCTTTGATTGTATCTGGCTTCAAAACATTGCAGAGACTCTTGAATGAGATCTGTGATCACTTAAAAGAATAAGGTCTGTCCATCTACACAGAAAAGACTAAGTGTATGAACAAAGTTTATTGCTTGGAATTCAACATATATTTGGATGTTAACACTACAGAATTTGTCTAATAGTAGTTATATCTGGGACAGATAATCCAGATTCAAGACAAACTGGGCTAAGAGATGAAAACAGGAGAGCAAGTTGAACTATTTTTAGAAAATTGCAAAGTTTACTGACCCCAAACTTTCTGTAATAGCAAAGATTCATCTTTTCAACACAAACATTTTACCACTGTTGTTTTATAATATCGAGACCTGGAATGCTACTGTTTCAAAGAATTAAGATAAAGATCACACAGAGGGCAAAGTGAACATGGGCAGGCTGCAAGATATAACCAACAAAGGACTCCAAAGAAGCAAAGGAATGAATACTGCCATCAAAGAATTGTATGTCAGAAATGGAAGACTGGCTGGTCACATGATCAGGACAAGTAATGGCAGATGGACAGGAAAAGTGCTCCATTAATACCCTTGTGTTGTTGGGGGAAAGTGAAAAAGGTGATCCACTGAGAAAGTGGACTGCTAGTGGTAAAATCTTGGGAGGACATAAATGAAAACTGATCAGGCTAGGTAAGAATGGATGCGATCTGAATCAAGTGTAGGGTACTCTAAAATGAGATTACAAATGCATTTGAGTATTTGAATACATGAGAAGTAATTAAATCACTCTTCTCTCCTTCTTCCTCCTCTTCTTTCTACTACTTATTGATTACTGGACCCACAAATGTAACCTCTATTTTGAGAAACAATTTTCCTAAGTACAAGAAACTTTTGTATCAAGTATCATTTATTATGTTCCTTTTTATTTGCATGTTAAGAATTAATAGTTTTTTTCTAAAGCATGGTTTGCTTGAGGCTTTTAAAGTTTGCTTGCCCAAAGTGCAAAGTATTTGTTTTTTTCTTTTTTTCTAATTTATTAATAAGTGACAAATACTGAAGGGCATGTGTAAAAATAGGAACACTAATGTACTGTTGGTAGAGTTCTGGACTGATCTAAGTATTCTATAGAGCAATTTGGAACTATGCTTAAAGGGCTATAAAAATCTGCATATCCTCTGACCTAGTCATACCTCCAATAGACCTACATCTCAAAGAAATTAAAGAAAAAGGGAAAGGACCCATATATGCTCAAACATATATGGAGCATCCCTGTTTATGGTGGCAAAGAATTGGAATTGAAGAATTCCAAAAGTTGTAGGATGGTTGAACTAGTTGTAACACTTAATTATGATGGCATACTATTGTGTTATAAGAAATGATAGTGGGGATTGGTTTGGAAAATCCCAAGAAGACTTACAGGAAAGTGATGCAAAATGAAGTGAGTAGAACTTGAACATTGTAGCCAGTAACAACAATATTGTATGATGAGCACCTGCTAAAGACTTAGCTACTCTGATCAATAAAAATGATCCAAGACAATTTCAAAGGACTCACTGAAGCATATTTTTTTACTTTGTTTTTCTTGCCATTTATTTATTTTGCAATGTAGCTATTATGGTAATATATTTTGCATAATTTCACATGTATGATGGGCATTATATTGCTTGCCTTTTCAGTGGCTGGAGAAAGGGAGAGGATTGGGAACTCAAATTAAATAAAAAAGACTGTTTAAAAATAGAAATATTTTTTAAAGAAAGTATTAGCTATTAAATATTATGAGATGAGGACTGCAGGAGAGGAAACATATAAGAAAAACAACTGCTTGAACGCATGGGTTGAGGTGGACATGACTGGGGATGTAGACTCGAAACTACCACACCAATGCAACTATCAACAATTTGGAAATAGGTCTTGATCAATGACACATGTTAAAATCAGTGGAAATGTTGTATCGGCCATGGGTGGGGGAAGTGTGGGGGGGGTGAAGGGGAAAGTAGGAGCATGAATCATGTAACCATGTTAAAAATGAATATTAATAAATGTTTAAAAAATATTATGAGATGGGTAGGAGAGTCTGATCACTTCTCCAGTCTTTATCATTAGTTATACACATCTAGAACAGGGAGTTTTCTTATCTAGACATCCAATAGATGTCTTCCTCTGTGCTTGATAATTGAAGAAAAGATTCCTAACCTTCTAGATCTGACCTTGAAATAATTAACAGCTACAGAAGTGAGGCAGAAATAGACATGGACATCATGGAATGAATATACTCTTTCCTCATCTAATTTCCTCTTAGAATTCTGACTTCAAAAGCTCAAATACCAACTCTTCCATGAAGCCTTTTGTTTCTGATACTAGTGCCTTCTCTTACCCCAAACTGTAAAGTATATATCTATTTCTTAAACCATTACCTACCATCTTAGAATCAATATTATATATTGGCTCCAATGGGGGTGAAGTGACTGGTCTGGGTTCACATAGCTAGGAAGTATCTGAGGTCACATTTGAACCCAGGACTTCTCATCTCTAGGCCTAGCTCTCAATCCACTGAAAGACCCAGTTGTCCCCTATAAAGTATATTTATGATTCATTTTGTATATTCTTTTAAGTGTATACATGTTTTCTTTTCCTATGTAAGTTCCCCTTGGGAACAGAGGCCTTACACATAGCAGGCACTAAATAAATGCTTGATGACTGATTGATTGATGAGCTCTGCAGTTGGAGTCTCAGGATCTGTGTCCAAATCCTTCCTCTAATACTTATTAGCTATATGATGTTTCGGTAAGCCAATTAACCTGGACCTCCATTACCTAATTGGTAAAAGAAAGGGTTTGAATTAGATGGGATAGGCTTTTGAAGGACCATTTAACTCTCAATCTATGATTTCTAAGAGTCTAAGATAGTTCCTCTTATTTTATAGTAGGGTAAAATTTCAGTCTTAGAAATAATCCATGATGAATTTAGGTCGCACAGTAAGTAAGATCTGGACAGACTGAACCCATACCACTTTTTGCAGGGTTCCAAAGTCTCGGGGCATGATTATTACCCTGCTCTAAAACTGAAGGCAGTTGCAGAGGATTGAACCTGTTTTTGTGCTTCTGATCTCTTCTCTGTTAGGAAGGGAAGGAGGAAGAAAAGGAGAGATGGAGAAAGGAGGAGAGGAAGATAGGAACAGAGAGACGGGGAGGGGAGTAGGAAATAAGTCAAAGAACAGAGGGAGAGAAAAAAACAGAGGAGAGAGAAACAGAGAAAGAGAGAGACAGAGACAGATATGGAGAGAATATATAGAGGGAAGAAAGTAGGGAGAGAGAAGGAGAGAAGACCTAAAGAAGAGGTCACAGAACAAATTAAGCCAATTGAGCCTGGACATTGTTGGGCTTCCCATAAAAGTTTTTGAACTTGAAAAAAAAGTGAGTTAAAAAAATTGGTATAGTATTAATTTTATGATGATTTTGAAATACTGTCTAGATCCAGGAAAATTAAATATTACAGCATTTAACTAGACCTTCAATGAAAACATAACTTTGAAGTAAATAAAAATATGATTTGCCACTGTGATACTTTCATTTATCAAAAAATCATATCACACCTCATTTGTAATTATTTCTAAATATAGAAAAAGATAGGCCATCTGTACCTTCTCCAACCTCCTTGCTTCTGTCACTATATCACTGATCCCCTATCCTCTTCTCCATTTCCATCCCTTCCCTTAAACTTTCCCAGTGAAGAATAGGAAAATATTATAAGCATAACCTAGCATAAGGAGGAGGGACAAGGAAAGAGAAGTACTGGTCAGAAGTAGAAAAAGAAGACTGCATATATATATATATATGCATATCATAATTGAGGCTAAACTGAAAAAAAATCAAATTTTAATTTAATGTATCCTGTTTGGGAGGATTCTCAGAGTAGTTTCAGCTTTCGCTGCTATTATGCTGCCATCTTGGCTCTGCCTCCTTGAATGTATCCTTTGAACATGTCCTGCCACCCACCAATGGGCACTAATGGGATTTCCATTCCAAGTTTCCTCACTTCCCCTCATTTGACTCTCCTTTTGCCATAGCACTGACCCAAGCAGGGATGTCCTACACTACCAAAGCATTTCTTGGCTCAAAAAAAAATGAACCATATTTTCCTGTACTGCTTAAACTTGAGGTTATAACTCTCTTTCTTGGGTGGAGGGCAGAAGGAAAGGTGAACAGATACTTTATCCAAGCTAAGTAGGGAGAGCATTAAGGTGGGATATCTAAATTCTCCCAACTCAGTCTACCTAGGCAAGGTTGAAGGTCTGTCCTCTAGAGAGGAAAAGATGGGTGGATCTCATAAGGAGTCAAGGATAAGGGATGTTGTGGGGAACTGTGGTTTTCACAGTGTATATGTATATATGTAAGGGGTGGTTCAGAGGATTGAGCAAAGAGAAGTGAGGCATATAGGGCTCAATAATACTGAGTGGTGTCCTCATCCTCACTTTTTTCATGATTCCCTGACATGGAAGGATGTCCATTTTTTCGGTATTCCTTCTTAATTTAAGTCAAACACCTAGGGAGTTGAAAGATAAGTTCCCAGGCTAGGATCTTCATTTATTGCCCACCCCTCCCTGTCCACCCAAACAAAAGCAAAAACATAGGCACGTAGACATCTGATGTACTAAAATGGAAACTGTATCCTGGAAAACCTTTCTACTAACAGTCCTCAGCCCCGACTCTCACAAAGCCTCGAGAGAGGCTGTGGGTGGCAACTATTGCTAGCAACAGAAGGAGGTTTCTTTCCTTTGGAGGTCTCCATCTCTTCTCCTAATCTCCTTTGTGTTTTCCTCTAGTTTCAGGCTGGTGGGCTTCCTTCAAAGAGATTTCACAAGGTGGACAGGAAGAAAAGTCTCCAATTATGCCAACTTCCTATATGTGAAGATATGTCTTAATGTCATTTTTTTTTTATTTTTGAGGAATTAATAATGGAGCTGGAGGGGATCTTAGAGATCATCTTTTCTAACCCATTCAGCTAGGAAAATGACTCAGACTCAGAATTGGACTCAGAGCAGAGGGAGCTGCTCCAGGGAAGAGCTAGTGTATTCATAATAATACAAGTAATATCAAATTTATTTTCTGATTTGATCCTGTGATTTCATAGGTATATAATAATAATAATAGGTATAATTCCTACTGTGGAAACTCCACCAAGGAAGATTGTAACCTATCACTAATGTACAGTTCTAGAGAGCAAGCTGGGAGCACTGAATGAGAAATTGACTTGTTCTTGATTATACAGCTAACATAACAGAGTCTGTACTTGAATCCAGGTCTTCTTGTCTCAAAGATCCGGCTTCTGTCCACTACACTGTGCTGCTACTCACATACTTGGGCAAATGACCTTGACAACTCATTGAATGTCTTTGGGGCTTAAATTTTCTTAGTATACACAATAGGAGTATTAATGGTACATACCTCACCTGGCTATAAGATCTCAAAGGAGATACTAAATACAAAATGCTTTGCAAATTTACAGCCTATTTTAATGTAAATGATGGTGATAATGTACATAAAATGATAATAATAATAATTATTATTGTTACTATTAGAGAGTTGTGAGAACCAATTTCAGAGTCAGCAGGATCTGGGTTCAAGTGTGTAATCCCAGGCAAATCACTTGCCCAACTCAAGACAACTCCTTCTTAAGTTCATAAATTACAAAAGAGTTGCTTATCAGCATTGGTAGAAGAAACTTCTTCATTACTGGTTCCTTATACTAGTGGAATTACAGGTCTGGACTGAAGAATAAGGAGATTTCAAATCAGGTCAGGGCTTGGGAAGCCCTCAGAAAGTAATTGGATACATATCAGTCTGGTGTAGCATTCAAAAATACCAGATACAATGAAAGGAGGAGATAGTGCCTGGGAACTGATCTTTATACCCCTTGTTGAAGAAGAATTGATCAAGAAAACAGAAGCTTTAATGAGCAAGGAGGGATGGACAGATAGCAAGAGATCTGAAATGAATAATTAGGACAGAAAGAGACAGTTTACTAGAGTACAAAAAAGGATGAAAGTCTGGTCTATGTCGGGAAGAGTCAATACACCCATAGGTTGGACTGAAGCTGGACTTCCTATGGCAGGACATAACTTATATGTGCAGAGGGCATAGTCTACTCCCCTAGAAAGGCCACCTTTATGTACATCAGGTGAGGGTGAGGTCCTTTGTGTTGCACAGAGAAGTTTCACCTGTGTACATACCCTAGGTAAAACATTTCAATGAAAAAAGGAAAGCTAAACCCCAAACACTAACTTTCTCAGGAAAATACCCATGCTCTCCTGAAGAAGACTCCAGACGTGATGAGATCAAGTTATCTTCTGAAGGACTAGGGGGACAAGATGAACTGTGAAATGTAAGTGCTAAAAACCCTGCATTTGTAGGGCCTAAAGAGAAGGAAACCTTGGAATCATATATCTGGAATGCCTATGAAGACAAGTTGTTTTTCATCTATGGCAGAATGACCACTACGGTGATAGCTAAGTTTGGCAACATTATTCGGGACAAAAAAGAATTGGCATACTGTCACAGTCAGATAGCAAATTAGCCAGTCTGGTAGCAAGAGGAGGTACATATTCTGAAGATGCAAACATGACCACAAAATGATCTAAGTAGCCAGTTTGGGCTTGTATAGTGGTACTACTTGATTCTTATGGCAGAGGAAGATAAAGAAAAAAATGACTTTCATTTGCCTAGTTGGATCTTTTTAGTTTGAACATATGTTCCAAGGCATCTCAGGGACAGCTGCCCCTCTCCCAAGGACTGATGGAAAAAAAGTGGTTGGACATATGAATTACCTGAAGGCACTGGTACACTCTTATTATAGCACTGTCTTTGGGAAACCCTGGAGGAACATAAAGACAGATGAGTGTTGAATCAGCAAAAAGGATATCACTTAAGGTTTTTAATCAACAAATACCCATTTTTTGCGGAGCCTCTTAGTCAAATATGTGGCTGTCAAAAGGTATGAGCACTGATCTAGAGTAGATAAAAGTGCTCTTGATTTGGCTGCAGTCAAAGAACCTTTAAGATCTAGTGACTTTCTTGGGATTTGGAAGTCATTAATATACATTTGTTAGGAGCCACTATTGCTAAGCTACCAAATGACCTCATTCAAGCATATGTGATTAGGTACTCTTTCTCTCTTGCCTCTTTCATCCTATGTCCTCTGACCCAGACTATCCCAGAACCCAACCAAGACAAATGGCCTTGGGAAGATCCACTGCTACCAAGAGCATCCTTTTCCTTTCCTCTTACCCTTTGCTCTCCTCCTAAGTCAGGTTTTTTATAGAACCTACCAGAGTTTATCCTCTTAAATGAGATGAGTGTCCCTAATTGTATTTGTTCAATTGAGATGAAGGACCACCAAGCATTACCATCTACCCTACTTCTACATTTTTCAGATGCCTGGCACTGTTACATGACCAAATGACATAGCCCAAGGATCTCTGAGCCTTACCATCTGCTCTACTACTGTATCCACAGGACTTCTGGGTCTTTCTATGCTCCCTGCAATTGAATTTCCTTTTATGTATTATCTCCCCAAAGCAGAGTATAAGTTTCTTGCAAGCAGAAGCTGTTTCACTTTTTCTAATTGTATCCCCATAGACTTAGAATAGTGACTAACACATAGTGAGTACATAATATATTTTTGTCTTTCTGTCACTCAAAAGCATAAAGGCAAGAAATATAACATGACTTAAAATATACAAAGTCTTTTGAAGGCAGATATGACCAAGTTTTAAAAGAATCAATAATTGCTTCACACATGCACCAGTGTTGGCCTATGAAGATCCAAACAGGTTCTTTTTCCTAGGTACAAAGGGGCTTTTCCTGCTTAGAAGACTTAGGAGAAGTCCTGCACCAAGAGAGTGGTGGTTATCAGAAACCAATCACATCTGCTAGCAAAATCTTCAGCTGCAGTGAGATTCATTACTCCATACAGAAGTTGGAGTCCTTGGCTCTGAAGTGGGCTATTACTGAGAAGTTAAAAACCTATTCATATGGAGGGAAATTGCAAGTGTGGACTGACAAAAATCTACCAATGTAATTTTGACTAGTACTAAGCTGAATGCCTCTTTTCAGCAAAGAGTAGAAGTAGCAGCAGCCAACTTTTACAAATTCAACATACGCTACTATACATATTAGAATAATTGTCCCAAGGGCCACATAATACTAAAGTCAAAATGGTGCCTGTAAAAAGGAAGGAAAACTCCTTGGGATACCCAATAAAGCTGAATTACAGATGGCAGTGCAGTAGAAAGTTGGGAACATCTACCAAACAATATACCAACACTGTACATTAACATCAATTCACTGAAACAATCTTATTTTGGTTGTCTGTATATCTTTGGCAAAGATAGCAAGATGACTGGTGAAGGACTGTGAGATGTGAACAGATTAGAAGCAAGGTGGGGAGCCACCTTGAGGTGGTTCAGACAAGAGAACCTGAGAGACTCAAGTGTGTATCTTTTACTGTTGAAACAATGGCAACAGTTAGAAGTCTGCAACAGAGTACTGTACTGTCTTGATCACATGGTATCTTGAAGCAGCTGGTGATACCCAGCACAAATTGTCCTATGGCTATGAAAGATTTACCTGATGACTTTGGACACATGGGTCAGAAAAGAATCTGAGAGGTAATATGAAACAGATTTTATTGCGCCAGGATTGTAGCAGATGTCACCAAGAGTGTGACTTATGTTCGTTGTGGGCTAAGAAAAGTACTTCCAACTTGAGTTGCAGATATGAAGCGCATAAGCACTGAAAAACTTTTGGAACTTATTTTCATTGACTTCTTATCTCTGGAAAGTGATAGTAAAATAACTGACCAGTTTACAGGGTACACAGAGGTTTACTAAATCAGGAATCAGAGGGCTCTAATGATTAACAAAGTGTTATGAGAGGAGTATTTCTCAGCATTCAGATTTCCTACCAGGATCTTTTCAGATGAGGGTAAAGACATAAGCCATGTGAGCTTTGTCTAGCATAAAAAAGCCTGGAACTACCCCTTACCATCCTCTAGGGGCCCCACCATTTGAATGTCTCAACCATACATTGAAAACAGAACAAAAATCTCAGTGGAGCTAACATGTAGTTTTCTTAAGTACAAACACACATAAATACACCATGAATGATAATACTAATTTTACACACTATCTGCTGCTGTTTGAATGTTAGTCACACCTACCTAATGCTGTATTTTGGAGTTTCTGAGGATGGAAGGATTTTAGACAAGGGAAGATAAAAGATGCTTTAGCTGCAACTGTGGCCCTGAAGAAAATGGACAGAAAGAAATTATGCTTTGGTGACCAGCTTAATTGTCAATACTTTCAAGGAGGTGAGAGTTTTGCTGAGAAATCTTGGCCTTCCTGTGGACAGACAAGTTAACAAATTGATGGAAAGTTACTATGTATCTAGCTGTAGAGAGATTGGCCAATTCACCAATTTATAAAAGATCCCAAAGACTGGTCAGGGGTTCTGCAAAAACAACTGACTGTAACCACTTATTGTCTATAATTGAGTTGGTTGGACTTCCTGATGAGTAAGTAGAGGACACTTGCCTCACTGCAAAAGAGATACCCTTCCAGCTATTCAAAGACTGCCAGATTCAGATAATAGGGGGAAAGTCATTTCAAGTGAAGAAGATTCTGGGTCTGGCAACCCAATAACCAATTTAAAGAGGCAGAGGACTAAACTTAGAGAAAACACCTTTTCTGCCTAGGATTTCAGCTGTAGACATGCCTCACAGAGTATAGCAACACTGCTACCTAGCCTGGACAGGTCAGGTTCATGAAGGAAGGACTTAAGATCAGTCCACATCATCCGTTGGATCAGATTGAGGAGTGAGGAGATCAGTATGTCATTTTGGATGGGATCATTCTATATGGTTATGTTACAGGGGAACCCAGAGAAGTGATTACATATGCAGTTAGTTGATGATGCTAATACTTATGTATGTAAGATTTGCCTTGCATGTAACTGAGTATGTTCACTAATACACATATTAATCACTGTATGTATTGCATACGCTTCTTCTTTATTATTTTCATTATTATGTTTACTTGCTTTAATGTTAGTGTCATGCAAATATGGTAGCTAAATTAGTCCATTAGCTATGCATAGTTTTATTGGATTTTTGCACGTTGCCATTTTTGTACATTTTGTAGGTATATTTGCTTGGTGTGATGCATATTTGATTATGTTCTATGGATATGTATGTATTAGTATGATATGAATAGATTATGTTCAATGTGAAACTTAAGACATGTAGTCACTGAAATAGCCTGTCAAGAGATTCTTTATATTATTTTATGTCTTATTGTATGTACCATCGATTTATATTTGCTGCAAATGGTATCTTAAATAAGGTAGGTCAATCACCCTGTTTCTGTAAAGTGTTGGTATTTATGTTGATGTTCTGATGCATAATTCCAGATGTAATTTTTTCAAGGGATAACAAAATGCCGCCAAGCCCTGGGAGAAGTTCTTTGATGAGATGAAATGGTAAGAAGGGGGCTAAGGTTCTGTGAGTCAGAAAAGAACCTTGCCTGGATTGCTACCCCAAGAGAAAGTACAATAAGACCCCCAGTGGAGAAAGAGAGACACAGGGACTTCAGTTTTTTATTCTGCTTGTGATAGGAAACAAATATAATATTAATAGAAAGAGAGAGGCTCAGCATTTTGCAATGCAGGTCCAGAGATTGGTAGGCAGCTAGCCCCCACTGGCCATTGCCTCTTCCTCTCTGGATCACTTAATGAAGAATATGTCTGGAACAGACCAGAGAGATTAGCAGAAGTGTTTATCTTTGATTAGACCAAGAAAAGTTAAGAATATGCTTTAGTCCTCCTTTTATCTCCTCTCATCCTCTCTGTAAGGTACCAGATTTAATCTAAAATTTATGTCTAAGTTTGGTCATAATTCATAATTTAATTAGTAACTCAAAACATGCTTACTCCATATAAAAACAACTGGTTTTGTATTAGAATATATTCTTAATTGTGAATAAGAGAGCAGAAATGAAAAGAATAATAGTGTTGACATACAGAGAAAAAGAAAGATCTGAACTCTACATCTAAAGTGTTATTGTTATTTTTTAATGTTCCTAGCTCTGAGATAAGAATTAAAGAGAATCTTATGGTTTTGATTTATTGATTTTGGATAGACTCGAAAGACAGAACTAAACTAGATTTGTTTTCTCTTTCCTTTCTCTCTGCTAAAAATGAGTCAGAGTATCATTTTGTAATCTTAAACACAGCTGGACTGTTGGGTCACATTGCTTCACTTATACTTTCCCTCATTCTAAGCAAATGGGAAGAAAACTATCTGTAGAGATGGAATTGAGGGGAAGACCTAGGAAGTAAGAACTATTTAGTGAAGGTGGGGTGGTGGAATGTATGCCTGGGTCAGGTCAACAATACCATCATTCCAAAGGTAGGGGCCAGGAGGAGGAGTAGTTCCTTATCTCTTATCTCCAAATTCATATCCAGAAAAGGCTACCACATCAGACTACACTAGCTCTAGAAAAAATCTGGAGAACTAATTGAAGTGAAAAAGAAATCCTCTGGATGTGAGGAGCTGAATACCATTCAAATGCTGATAAAAAATAATGTGTGGGTGGAGATATGGGACCAGGTGCTTTGGGATATTAGTATTGGCTATGACTTTGATCTCTCTAGTTCCCAACCTTCTTCCTCTTGAAACCTGACTCTTTCCGAATTGTTTTCTTATATGTTCATGAGGAAGAACCAAGCTCAAACCAATAAATTTTGTTTCATGTGAGCAATATGGAAAGGGTTAACTTTTTCTTAGGGGGCTCAGTGTTACTGGGTGAGGAAGGAACTAATAAACATGTACTATCTCGAGTTTAAAAAAAAATACACTGCCAGTAAAAATTTGGTAAAAATGAGGGTTTTGAAACAGAAAATGTGATACAATAAAAGGAACATAAGACAGATTCAGGACTACTAAATTTGAATTCAGGCTCTGACAAGAATGTGTGATCTTGGGAAAGTCATTTCATTCCTCTATTGTCTCCTCTATTGTTAGGGACTGAGGTCTCAGGGTCTGAGAAGGCCCTGAGATGAGTTGACCCCTGATGTTAGATCAGGTCCAGGGTCTGACTAAGGCCTGAGATCTCAGTCCCTAACACTCTCTAAGATAATATTTGTAATATTTGTTCTATGCATTTTACATAGTTATGAGGAAACTGACTTTTAGTTTTCCATGTTCTCTCTTGATATTTGAAGAAAAGGCTATTCTCAGGTTTCAGCTTTTTCTCTAGTCTTTTTTGCTTTTCATTATAAAGGAGGGAAGCTCAAGTGCCTGACAAGTTGCTATGTAAGGAAACCTTAGAGAAATGTGAACCAAAACTTTCCTAGCTTGTGACTGGCCTCTAGTGACTGGAAAGAACAATGGAATTGGAATCTAGAGATCTAGGTTTAAGTTCCAACACTTCTGTGGTCCCACTGTTTGACTGTGGACAAATTACTTAACCTCTCAGTGTGAGTTCCTTCATTTATACAATGAAGAGATTGGACTAGATCAAGGGTTCTTAACCTGGGGTCTGTGGACTACTTTAAACTTTAAAAAGTAGTTTGATAAATGAATATCTTCCTTTTTAATCTCATGTATTTCATTTTATCCATCTAAAAACATTATTATAAGAAGGGTCTATGGGCTTACTAAACTGCCAAAGGACTCAATGACACAAAAAGGTTAAAAACTCCTGGACTAGATTATCTTTAATGTCAAATCCAGCTCCGAGTTCTTTGTCTGCATTGACATCTGGGTGGCTGTTTAAATGATTTTTTTCCCTGATCTTCTTTTCCTTTCCACCTATTTGATTGGTTTAAGGGGGAAGAGGAAAAGAAAATGGAATTTAAGGGACTGGGGGTGGGGTGGGGCCTCTCTCTTAGCAGATTAGAAGAATAAATCTAGGGGCAGCTAGGAAGTACAGTGGATAGGGTGGCAGGCCTGGACTCATGAGGTCCTGAGTTCAAATGTGATCTCACACTAACTGTATGACCCTAGGCAAATCATTAGGTTTTTGGGAAACCCTGGAAGAACATAAAAACAGATGAGTGTAGAACTGATATTAAGACAGAAAGTAAAGATTGAAAAAGGAGGAGGAAAGGGAAGAAGAAGAAGAAGGAGGAGGAGGAGGAGGAGGAGGAGGAGAAGAAGAAAACGATGATGATGATGATGATGATGATGATGATGATGATGATGATTGTTGCAAATTTGAGCATTGGAGGAGGAGGAAGAGGAAGACTGACCTGTACCTGCCTCTGTTTACCTAGTAAAGTATTATTTTAAGTCTCATAGACTTTTCTGTTGAATTAAGGAAAGGAGGGAGTTTATATTTCAGCAAGCACAGGAAAGCTGGGATTTCTAAAAGAAAGGCAGTGAACTGATGAGTTACTTTATTCAAACTTGTTTCCTCATCTGTAAAACGGGACAAAAACATTAGAGCTATATACCCCACAGGGTAGTAATAGTAAACTGCCACCTAAATATGATAAATTAATGATGCAAACTTGCATCTCACTCCAGCTGCAGCTAGTTTATACAAGAGATGCATGAAGAACTTTTAAGATCACAGGCAGAACATGGTCTTACTTTTGTCTGGAAAAGAAAAACCTGAACATGAGGGTTCTTGCTGTGCCACCTGCTGGTCATTGTGGACATTAGGTTCAGCACTCTATCCATTGTGCCACCTACCTCCTACATTCTCTCTTGGGTACTCTCTCTAGCTCTTTGGAGGTGGAGTGGCCTCCCCAACATATTCTGCGCAGCACTCTTTGATGCCAAAGCACTTGGCATAGATTCCACAAGTGCAAATTTCTTTTTCTACTAGAAAAGTATCAACTGTTCAGTTGTCTACTCCTCCCCAAATGAGGAGACATATGTCCAATTGTCCTCTCCAAAAGGCACAACCAGGATAGAGAAATTATTATCATGGTCGCCATTTTCCAGATGCCCTTGCCAAATGCAATATGCAAAAAGGGGGTTGGGTTCTGTGATATTGGAAATTTGGAGTTCATTAAGCTTTAATATTTAGATATATGATATAAACTTCCTGTGGACGTTTAGGGAACCTGAAAACTATATTTCCCATGATTCAACGGGCTTCCTTCTTACGTGGTGACGTGAGCCAACATAAAAAGTGAAGCTTAAATATAGAGAGAACTTGATTGGGACGCTCTCTTTCATACAAAGCAGCCAGATGGGCAGAAGGTAATGGTGGGCGATTTGAATTAGATCTTAGCAGGTGCGTGGCCTTCTTAATTACCAATATGCTTTTAAATAAACTATTAATACTTTTGAATATATCCATCTATATCAATATTATTCATAACAGTTCATAATGCAATATGCAAGCTGGAAACAGAAATTGTGCATTCTTGCTCCCAGGAGAAGCTGGGTGGCAAAGTGCATACATAGAGGGCTGGAAGTCAGCCTCTTCCCGAGTTCAAATCTGGCCTCAGATACTTATTGGGTGTATGACACTGGGCAAGTTCTTTAACCTGGTTTGACTTGGTTTCCTCATCTGTGAAATGAGTTGGAAAAGGAAATAGTAAACCACTTCAGTATTTTTGCCAAGAAAACCCCAAATGGGATCATGAAGAGTCAAATGTGACTGAAAACAAAAAAATGACAGTAATAATTCTGGCCCTTAGCCGGGTATTTTAGTACCTAGGCAGCATTGATACTGATCTGCCCACTCTAAAGTATCGATGTTTTTCCTCTGTTCTTTTTCTTACTCACTTTTTGTCCTCAGAGACACAAAAGAAAATCTACAAAGCTTTTGCAGCCAGAATTTCCAGGGTCAAAAGATCAGCTGGGAAATGAATCAATCTGGGCAGAGATCATACTTTAGCCAGCCTGCTTTGTGAGCCTAATGGAGATGGTAACATGGGTCTAAGGTCTAGACTCTATGCATTTAACATTTTGGGATGGATTAGCCAAAATGTTTGTGGTAGGAGAAATGATCTGAGAATCTCAGAAAGAGGATTTCCTCTTTCCTTTGCTTGAAATCCAAATACCCAGGAGTATATGGCTGAGTACATGGGGCTGGCTTGGGTTGGAAAAAATCACTTAGGACCTATGTTTGGAACCATTCTAATTCTACTACCAGATAAAAAAGTTTAAGTCAGATGTTAAAGTAGGCGAGGAGAGGAAAGGATCACCTTGTTCCCTGCAATACCTATAAATTAGAAGTACCTGGATCAGAGATTAAGAAAAATACCATCTAACTGAAGTCTTAAACTTGATGAAAGGTGAAAATTTCTCAGTCTCTTTTTCCTTAATTCACTTCCTCACCACAGCAAGATGCAAACAATTGGATATCTTGTAAATATCTTAAACTCAGCATATCCAAAACTGAGTTCATTATCTTTCTCTGCAAAACTTCTTCTTTTCCTAACTTCCCTATTACTGTATAGGGTACCACCATCCTTCCAATCACTCAGGCTCAAAATTTAGGTGTCATCCTCAACTCCTTTATATCCCATATACAATCTATTGGTAGGTACTGTTGATTCTGTCTTCAAAATGCCTCTCCTATATGCCCCTTCTCTCTTCTTCACACATCAATCTTCTGGATGGTCTCTTTGCTCCACTCCAGTCCATTCTCCACTCAGCTGCCATAGTGATTCTTCTACAGTGAGGGTGTTACCAAGTCATCCCCCATTCCATAAACACCAGTGCTTTCCAGATCAAATATAAAACCCCAAGTTTGGTTTTCAAAGTCCTTTATAACCTGACCCTTCCTACCTTTCTAATCTTTCTAGTCACTGTGCTTCCCTCCATGTACCTTTTAATCTGGCGATACTGGCCAACTAGCTGTTCCTCATACCAGATATTCCATTCCCTAAATCCATGCCTTTTTACTTGTTGTCTCCCATGCCTGGAATGCTCTCCCTCCTCAGCTTCCTTCAGATCTCAGCTATAGTCCTGCCTCTGCACCACTAGAATGTGAGCTCTTTGGAGAAAGGGGTGCTTTGCCTTTGTATCCCTACCACTCAGAACAGTGCCTGCTCATTGACTTCTTCCATAGACTCTTGAGATGGGGGGGGTGTATCTTATTGCCTATTGGGGATATATATGAGATATGCCTTTCTAGCCTAGGAAAAGGATTAATCTCTTTTGATTTTTAGAGGCTTTGAAAACCCTAAGAGTTTCTAATATGCTGAGTAATCAGTGCTGGTGCCCCAAAGAACATAGATAGCAAATGTGGGCATGTACACTTGCCTTCTGAGATGACACATTCTCTACTGTGCTCCATCACCTGCTCTTTCCTCCATGGCTGCCATTCTGTTGGGGCTGCTTGCCACAACACACCTCACCTCAGTGCTCTGACAAACACCATACCTCTCCTTCGATCCAGCCTCTCTCTCATGCTAATGACTGTCAACATGAAACAGAGGCTGTGAAGGAGAAGAAAATTACTCCCTGAAAAGGAATTGACTGGTCCCCATCATTTCTCAAGGAATCACTGACATGTGAATATTTCATTACCCAAAATGTGGTGCCATCCATACAAAGCAGGAGCCACCGAGGCCATTGGGAGTAGTGGTGATCAAGTTCCAAGACTTAGGGGGAGGAGAAAGAGGGGGACTGGAAAGATTTGGGGAGAGTATAAGAATAAAAGAGCAAAATAGACAAATATTTGTATGCTTGGTGGCAAAAAGCAGGAGGGATAGCAACTCATTTTTACTTGTTAGCTGGTGATCCAGTCTATAATTCCTTGTTTTTCTCTAGACTAGCTCCTTACTGTAAACCAGGGTTTTTAAATTGAGCTCTGTGGTTCCCTAAAGGCTAGCTGGGTAATGAGCCAAACTGGGCACAGGTTACACTTTAGCTGGTTTGCTTTGTGGGCTGGATGGAGATGGTAACATGGGTCTCAGGCCCACTTACTTAACAGTGTCTGGGCACAGTGGATTAGCCAAAAGTTCTGTGGTAGGGAAAGTGACCCAAGAGGATCTCCTCTTTGCTTTGGCTTCATGAATAGATTTCAAGGAGTATATGGCCTTAATTAGGAAAAATGTATATTTATTTTTATTAACCTTGGGTTTTCTCCTTAATCTTATATATTTTATTTTTGCATTTAAAAACATTATTGTGAGACACATTCTAAGTTTCACCATATTGTCAAAGGAATCTAGTTAAAAATCTCTGCTGCAAGAACTGAATCTTCATCCAGACACCATTAGGAAACAGAACCCTATTAAATCTTTGGGGAAGGATGGGGAAGGATTTAGAAGAAGGGTAGAGGTTTCTCTTAGAGTAATTCAGATTGAGGCAACTAAATGGCTTGGTCAGTGGTTTGAGAGCCATTCTTGGAAACAGAAAATCCTGGGTCCAAATTTGGCCTAAGGCACTTACTAGCTATGTGATCCTGGGCAAGTCAATTAACCCTGATTGCCTTGTCCTTACAGCTTTTCTGCCTTGGAGCTAGTACTTAGTAGCAATTCTAAGAACTTTGATTTACTAGCAGCGTGATCTTAGGCCAGTCATTTTTCCATCTCTGGGTCTTGGTTTCCTCTTCTGTAACTTGTATTATTTATGTCAAAGGATGGCCATGATAGCATGCTGTAAATCTTAAAATTCTACATAAAGATAATGATTTAGTTTCATCAACTTTTTAGGTGAAATTTGCTGGGATTATGGTATACTTTTCCCAGATATGAAATCAGGCTACTGTCCTGGACAGAAGCTTTTACAGGAATAATAATCCACCTGATCTCCAAGTCAATAGGATGAGAGACTTCTCTTGGGAGGTCACTTGACTCTGTGAGTCTCAAAAAGTGGAGGAAGCTTTTTCATTTGTCATTTGATAACCAAATCATGGGGTAGGTAGAGTTCTAGGATTGAAGTCAGGAAGACTCATCTTCCTGAGTTCAAATCTGGCTTGAGATACTTTCTAGCTCTGTGACCCTGGGTAAGTCACTTAATCCTGTTTGCCTCAGTTTCTTCATCTGTACAATGAGCTGGAGAAGGAAATGGCAATCTATTTAAGTATATCTCTGCAAAAAAAAAAAAAAAAAAAAAAAAAAGAGGTTCCGGGTTAAGATGGCGACAGAGTAAGAAGCAGCTCTTAACCTCTCCTGACCAAAACACACAAAACTCCTCAAGAGGGCATAAAAACAAGTCCAGACGAACGGAGGAACCCCACAACAGGGCACAGCGTGGAAGGTATGTGGAATCGAGGCATTTCCATGCTATAAAGGGGTGAAACAGCTCTCCCTAAATCGTGGGCTGAGCAACCACCCCACCCCCACCCCCATCCCCTCCACACAGAACACCTATAGCGCCGAAGCCAGCTAAAAAGAAATAGAGCAAGTTTGGGGCACCCATCGAGTCATTGGCAGCTCCGGGGCCTGTTCCTGAGAGCAGCAAGATTTAGGACCCCAAAAAGCTAACGAACGCACACAAAATTTGAGCGCGGGAGCAGAGCGCAGGAGCAGTGGAGGCGTGGGTGGAGGCAGACACAGCCACAAGCTAATGCTCTGAAACCCTGAGTGGGGAACCAGTGCAGACGGGTATACGACTGTGGAAGCAGTGCCCTGAGACTTGTAAAGAAACCTCCTGCAGAGGATCAAGCAAGGGGGTCCACCAGGGGGCTTGACTGCGGACAGACCCTGAGTGCGAGGATAAAGCTGAGAAGCTGCTGGGCTAACGATGGCTACCCAGTCTCAGGAAGTTCAGAAGAGAAAGATTAACAACAAGAAAAAGAAGTCTTTAACACTCGACAACTTTTACACAGAGAAAATCCAGACAACTGAGCAAACAGAGGAGGAGAACAAACAAGCATTCGGACCCTCCTCAAATAAGGAAAACTCCTCACAAGCTATGGAAGAGTTCAAAACTGAGATTTTGAGGAAAATGGAAGAGATATGGAAAGAAAATAACTGTTTAAAAGGTAGAATCTTGCAATTGGAAAGTGAGGCTCAGAAACCAAATGAACTGATAAGCAAATTGAACACCAGAAATGACCAGATTGAAAAGGAATACCAGAAGATTATAGCCGAAAACCAGAAGATTATGGCCGAAATCCAGAAGATTATAGCCGAAAACCAGAAGATCATAGCCGAAAACCAGAAGATTATAGCCGAAAATCAATCCCTAAAGGCTAGAATTGAGCAAGTAGAAGCTAATGATCTCTCAAGACAACAAGAACAAATAAAACAAAGTCAAAAGACTGAAAAAATAGAAGGAAACATGAAATATCTCAATGAGAGAGTGACAGACCAAGAAAACCGGTCTAGAAGAGACAATTTGAGAATAATTGGTCTTCCAGAAAAACCAGAAATTAATAGAAACCTGCACTCCATATTAACAGAAATAATTCAGCAAAATTGCCCTGAAGTCGTACAACAAGAGGGCAATATAGACATTGAAAGGATTCATAGAACACCTGCGACATTCGATCAAGAAAAGAAAACACCCAGAAATATAATTGCCAAATACAAGAGTTTCCAAGCAAAAGAAAAAAATCTTACAAGAAGCCAGAAAGAAACAATTCAAATATCAAGGAGCACCAATCAGGATCACACAGGACCTGGCAGACTCCACGCTAAAAGATCACAAGGCTTGGAATACGATATTCAGAAAGGCAAGAGAGCTGGGCCTGCAACCACGGATCAACTACCCATCAAAATTGACTATATATTTCCAGGGGAAAGTATGGGCATTCAACAAAATTGAAGAATTCCAGGTATTTGCACAGAAAAGACCAGGGCTAAATGGAAAGTTTGATATCCAACCACAAAAATCGAGAGAAACATGAAAAGGTAAATAAGATACAGAGGGGAAAGAAAGAAAACTTATAATTTTTAAATTTGCCTTTTTAAGGGCCTCAGTGAGATCTAATTATCTGTATTCCTATGTAGAGAAATGTTATGTATAATTCTCTGCAGTGAACTCTATTCACTCTTATAATATTCACTACTATAGTAATCAGAAGAATAATTCACAGGGTGAGGGTGGAACACTAAATAATCTAAGATGACATGGGGGATGGGAAAGAGGGGGTGAATAGCAGGGAACACCAAGAGAAACTTGAGTGAATAAGAAAATAGGATATTCTATTACACACAAAGAGGGCATGGGAGGGAGAGAGGACAAATACTATTATAAAAAGCAGAGGAAGAGAGCATTAAGAGGTAATAATCAAACCTTACTCTCAGAGTAATCAACCCAGAGAGGGAAGAGTAGCTATACTATCCATTGGGATATAAAACTCTTATCTAACCCTTCTGAGAAAGTTAGAAGGGATAAACCAAGGGGAGCAGGGGAGTGGGGAGGTCAAAAAAAGGGAGAGGAGAAGAGGGAGGGAATTCATAAGGCCTTTAAAAACAAAAAGAGGGGGAAAAATAAGGGAGGGGGTAGAAAGGGAAGTGAATCAAGGGAGGGGATAAGGGATAGCGGCTCAATAACAAACCACTGATTTAAAAGGAAAAAGTATAAGGGAAAAGGGGGTAGGAAGAGGGGAGGATTCGAAAATGTCAGCAAATGCACAACTGATGATTATAACTCTGAATGTGAATGGGATGAACTCGCTCATAAAACAGAAGCAAATAGCAGAGTGGATTAGAAACCAAAATCCCACCATATGTTGTCTACAAGAAACACATATGAGGCGGGTGGGCATACACAAGTTTAAGGTTCAGGGTTTGAGCAAAATCTTTTGGGCGTCAAATGAGAAAAAGAAGGCAGGAGTGGCTATTATGATTTCTGACAAAGCCAAAGTAAAAATAGATATGATTAAAAAAGACAGGGAAGGTCATTACATCCTGATTAAAGGCAGTATAAACAATGAGGAAATAACACTGCTCAATATGTATGCACCAAGTGGCATAGCACCCAAATTCATAAAGGAGAAACTGGCAGAGCTCAAGAAGGAAATAGATAGTAAAACCATACTAGTGGGAGATCTAAATATTCCTCTGTCAGATCTAGATAAATCAAACCGAAAAATAAATAAGAAACAGGTAAGAGAGGTGAATGAAGTCCTAGAAAAATTAGATTTAATTGACATGTGGAGAAAAATAAATAGGGACAAAAAGGAATACACCTTCTTTTCAGCTGCACATGGCACATTCACAAAGATTGACCATGTTATAGGGCATAGAATCCTTGCAAACAAATGCAAAAGAGCAGAAATAATAAATGTAACCTTCTCAGATCATAATGCAATAAAAATAATAATTAGTAAGGGCACCTGGACAGGAAAATCAAAAACTAATTGGAAATTAAATAATATGATTCTTCAAAACCAATTTGTCAAAGAAGGAATCATAGAAACAATCAACAATTTCATTGAAGAAAATGAAGAAAAAGAAATGAAGACAATGATGAGACATCCTACCAAACTCTGTGGGATGCGGCCAAGGCAGTACTCAGGGGTAAATTTATATCCTTGAGTGCATATATTAACAAATTAAGGAGGGCAGAGATCAATGAATTGGGCATGCAACTCAAAAAATTAGAAACTGAGCAAATTAAAAATCCCCAGATGAAAACTAAATTAGAAATACTAAAAACCAAGGGAGAAATTAATAAAATCGAAAGTAAAAGAACTATTGAATTAATAAATAAGACTAGAAGCTGGTACTTTGAAAAAACAGATAAAATAGACAAAGTACTGGTCAATCTAATAAAAAAAAGGAAAGAAGAAAAAAAAAAAGAAAGAAACAAAACCTAAACAAGGTTACAAAGAGTCAGACCAGACTGACAATGCCTGAACAAAAACAATGGCCACCAAACCATCTAAGGACTGACAGGAAAGGTAAAATCTCCTTGGTTTAGGAGACAAATCTGGCTTAGGAGACCTGCGGGACCAGGTTAAAGGGAGAAAATGCAATGGCAAAGTGATGAGTAGGAATAAACTCATCACTAACCTGGCCTCCAGGAAGTAACAGGAGGTCCTATAAACTCTTCTCCAGGGATCCTTTACCCAAGTTCTCTAATACTCTGTTAGAGTTTCCTGTCTCCAGGAAAGTGGGCAGAATTCTCAAAATAAATTAGGTTTAATTCAATTAATTCAAAATAGGGATAGGTATTTAATAACCATATAGGAGGTATTTAATAACCATATATCTGAGGAATAATAATAATTCTCCTTTATTGACTTTTTAAGATTTACAAGGCAAACTCTCATAATAACAATTCTATGGGAAGTTATGTATTATCACTCCCAAAATTGAAGTTGTGCTCAAGCTGTAACAGTTGAAAATAAGGTAAACTGAGGCACAAAAGTTCCAAGCACAGTAAATTTATTTGTAAAATGTGAATCTTCCAATAAATGGGGTATCAGCTTCCTTAGTAAGTTGAGACCTTGAATGAGGGGGATAGTTTTCTTTCATAGGGTTTTTGGGAGTACAGAACAAAGAATAAAACAGGGAAGAAAATATTATGTCATAACTGAGGCCCATGGAATAATATGATTGGTTGGAAGCTTGGTGATGGGGGATGGAAACAATTTCTTCCTTCTTTCCCTATGACTGAAAAGGATTCATTCTTTGTATCTATCTGTGAGGTCACTGATAACGGCTCAGACATTTTGGACAGCTAGCCAGATATCCTTGAAGGATAGCTTGGTGTTGTAAAGATATTAGGCCCATCTCCCTTATTCACATGCATTCTCCAAGGTTGGTTAAATTCTTTGGGGGCAAGAATAGATCAGTGATTAGCAGGAGAGTAGGACTTCTGGATATAACTCATTATGGATCAGCTGATTCTGAACTAAGTTCAGAGACAGAACTATGACTTAAGCAATTATAGGACAAAAGCAGTTACAGGATAAAATCAACTAACTGCAAGAACGATCAATGAGAAAATGATACAAAATCAATATTGATCATTTCAAAGCTATAATAATCAGGAGAGTAGAGAGTTTAACTTGGGTCACCTGGTTCTATATTCTGTGCTCTTTTTACCAGGCCATGTTGTCTCCTTGAAGAAAAGGTGTGTATTTGTGTCCTACCAAAAATATGTAATTGAGGAGCTAACCAACAAGGGTCCAATCCTTAAAGCCTGCAGAATATTCACTGCTTGCCAAAACTTTCCATGTGGAAGCTTTGAAGCTACTAGATGTTCAGTAACTGGTATCCACAGCTGCAGCAGCTTTAGCTGAAAAAGTGAAAAGTCAGCCCAGAGGGATAAGCTGCTTGACCCAAATCAGCATTCAAGATACCAAGATTGTATCATTTTGCAAAGAAGGGAGTAGCATCCATTTGCTATGCCACCCTCAAAACTAAACACGGTTGTGGTAGTGGGGATGTTTAATTGTCACCATTATATGTGTGAATCTTCTCTCCTCAAGGACAGAGGTGGTAGAGGGGAATATACTCTGAGTTTTGGAAGTTGTGGTAAGCCTAATTTGGGGCAAACATAATGGAAAGACCCTCCTCCTACTTAGCTTCAGAACATATATAGGTATTCCTTGACTACTTCCTATTAACTTATTCTATGGTGATGTCTTTCCATTGACTACTGAAATGAAACCATAAGTTTGCCATAAGTCAAAATAGCAGGTAAGCCTGGTAAGAAGTCAGCCCCCAAAGATGACCTGTTTGGTCTGGCCCAGTTTTTTGAACTTAGAAAAAACACATTTTATTCATCTTTTAGTTCTTCCAAAGTTGAAAATATCAAGTCCTGCTGCTAAGGAAAAAAAACCCAATAAAACAAAAAATTACTCTCTCTCTCTCTCCTAAAGTCATAGGACACAGAAAGATCTGTTCTGGGATGGGTGAGTGCAGAGGAGTAGGAGAGGAGATGATAAGCAAAAACCCCTCCCAAATATTTAACAACAAAAATATTCTGTTCAACAGAAACTGTGATAAGTACAAGTAAAAATGAAGGATAGTGACCAGTGGCTGTAAACTGACCCAACACCCAACACTGCAAACAAGGGAGTGATATCTATTGACTATACTACCCTCAAAACCAAATTTGGTGGTGGTGAATGTTTAGCAGTCACCATTCTGTGTGAATCTACTCTCCTCAGGGGCAGAGACGATAGAGGGGACTGTATTCTCAGTTTGGTAGGTTGTTAATATACCTTCTCAGTAGATGACTCTTTATAGAAGATAATTGATGTTAATTTGTTAAATGCTATTGGGGAAGGATTAACTGGTGATTAATGTTGGAGAAGAAATATTAGATGGGGGCCTATGAGTATTAGGAAAAAAACCCAGATTCTCATGGTTTCCTCTAGAATCCTAAAAGGAAAAGTAGTATTGGTTCTCCAGGTACATGACTTCCTAGTGTTATGATGATAATAACAGATAATTTGGAGAAGCAGATAATGTGTCAGGGCCAATATTAGAGCTTCAAATCAAAGGCTAGAGATTGACAGGCTTCAGTGAGGAAAGGAGGGGGCTAAACACTCCTGGTTCTCAAACCCCTCCCCCTCTAACTGCTATTGCTTCAGTTGGTAATGAAGACAGGAATAAGATTCTTCTGGTAAGTTTCTGTTATGGCTGAAACCCCAAAGATGTTCCTTTACTTTAATTTATATTCCTCACAGGTCAATAAGATGAATATATAGAGGCTAGTTATCTAACTGTTGAAGACAGAAGATCTTCTTAAACTGGCAGCAAACAGGATTCAAACTAGATGTCCAGATTGAGTTGTGAGTATCTCCCCAAATAACTATCAAGCACAGATTTGAAGTTAAAGGATATATTAGGAATTAATAAGTGAAACTAGAAAGGGTTAATGAGGGTTTTAGGATAATGAGAGGAAACCCTGAACTGTTAAGTTGATGCTGCCCTTCCCCCTCCCCACAGGAAGGGATGAAGGCACTTAACTAAAACTAGCACTCTTGCTATTAATGAATATCTTTACTCTCTAATCACTAAGTAATTATATATTAATATTAATGAAGAATAGTAATAACAAACAGGCTAACTCTATGAGTAGAAACCACTAGCTTATGCTACAATGGCCACCTCAGGTGAACCCTCAAGTCTGGAGAAGTAAACAGAGTGTCTGCTCACTTCAACCTCCACCAAATAACTGTCCCAAACCCTTCTCAACTGCCCCCTCACCCAAAGTTCTCCAGGGGGGTCCCCTGGAATTCTGGGTGAGGCTATCCCTGTACCTTTGCAGGGATTCCATGCTTTGCATCTCCACACAACACTAGTTCTAGTGTGGTTTCGTGAATCCCAGAGGGTATGGGCTGAAAAAAACCCCCAAAAGGTATCACAATTCCAACAATTTTGGAAGCTTCTTCTCTAAGGTAATGTGGTCTCTATAGTCTCTGAGCTTGTTCAATTGCACACTCTTATCAGTAAAAATATTTAATTTTTAAAATGAAAATATTATTTACCCAATTAAAAAATTTTAATCATATATCCTCAATGTAAGTATATTTATTTACAAAGCATATACATAAGTGCTATTGTTCATTTGTTTCAATCATGTTCAATTCTTCCTGATCCCATTTGGGATTTTCCTATCAAAGATACTGGAGTAGTTTGCCATTTTCTTCTCCAGTTCATTTTATAGATGAGAAAAGTGAGGCCAATAGGTTTTAAGTGATTTGCCCATTTTATTAAGTGTCTGAGACTAGATCTGAACCCAGGAAGACTCATCTTTCTGATTCCGAATCTGGTGCTCTATCTAATATCTAGCTGTCCCATATTGCTACATGGAGTGCTCTATTAATGTACATTACATGTACATAATTAAAATTAAAATTATATACATTATAAAATAGATTCAAAAGAAATTTAAATTGATGAGCTACAAATGAGGCACATAATATTTTAAGAATATTATTTCATTTGCCAAAATAAAATGTACTTATGAAGAAATGTTATTAATAATATTTCTCAGTGAGAGCAATATTATTGAATATGCTTCATTATTTGAAAAAATTCATTATGTATGTCTTGGGGTTTCTTATAAAGAGCAATTATTTGTTAGTAGTTAATTCAGTTAATTGCATCAATGTAGCTAGCCAAGCAGGTGAAATGTTTTTATTTTTTTCTTATTACTGAAAGATACACAATGAAACAATCAAATAATAGGTCACGGCAGTCAGTGAACATCCTAACTCCTCAGTAGGAGTTATATTTCTCTGTGTATATTCACCATATATAATGCAAAAACAAGCAAAAGTGGATTGTCTCTGATGTCAATTCATCAAAATTTCAATAAAAGTGAATTTTTTTTCTTTTCATGGTTCTGTTTAATGGGGGTATCCTACCTTAAGTTCTTAATCATGTTTGGAATAGTTTAGTTGTACTTTTGAAGGAATGTGAAGAATAGAAAGAAGGCTAGTTGTAGTGTAAGTAGGTTTGGGCTATGTTGTGAAAACCTTTAAATACCAAATGGGAGTTTATATTTGGTACTAGAGGCAATAGGGGGCCATTAGAGTTTGTTGCATAGGGAGGTGACAGACTTGCACTTTTGGAAAACCCTTATGGCACCTGAGTGAAGGATGGATTAGGAGTAAGGAGAGTCTTGACATAAGGAGATTCAGAGAGGTGGCTATTTGAGTGACTATGCAAGAAATGTTGAGGAGATATAAAGCTTTTTGGCAATGGGTTAAATATGTGGTATGAGTGAAAGTGAGGAGTCAAGAATGACACAGATGTTGCAAATATCAAGAGGGCTGAGTTTGAGATCTTGGCTACAGATCGCAATTCATCCATGCCTGTTTTTCTGATTATGATTGACTGTTCCATGAATGAAAAATGGTGGAAGTAAGGCTTCAGGATAGTAAGGGTTATAAGGGAAGTAAAGCTCTGGAGTCTGTCTTCCCAAGGATGCCTGGCATAGGCATGAAGTAATTGGGAAGTAGGAGGGACTGGAAGAGCGGAAGAAGGTGAATATACCAGAAGTAGAAGAATATTTCCAGTGACACACGTGCAGCTGCTACTGTGGTTTCTGGGTTGTAATTAACTGCCATGAGGGTTTTATGCATGGTATAGAGGGAAATACATTTGGGACCTTATATCAGTTTGGGAGAGGCTGGATCATGGGAATGTTGAGTGATTATGAATGAAGGGGAGGTATGGTTGTGAACACAATTTATCTTCACCTTCTCATCTCTCCCATCTTCAAAAAACCTTCCTTTGACCCACCCATCATTGCTAGTTATCATCCCTTATGTCTTCTACCTTTCCTTGAGAAGGCTGTCTACCATCATTGCATCTGCTTCCTTTCTTCTTGCTGTCTTTCTAACTCTTTGCTAGTCTGGCTTTCAACATTCCATTAAAACTGCTCTCTTCAAAGTTACCAATGACCTAATTGCCCTATCAAATGGCCTTTTCGCAACTTTATCTTCTATTATCACTGCAGCTTTTGACACTGTGATCACCCTCTTCTTGATGCTCTTTTCTCTCTAGGTTTTTGCTCTATCCTGGTTGTCCTCCTAACCTGTCTGACTACTCCTCAGTTTCCTTTACTGTATCTTCATCCAGGTCAAGCCCATTAAACATGGGTGTTCTAAAGGGCTCTATCCTGAGATTCTTAACCCTCTATAATTGTTTTTTACTCATTGATTTCACTAACTCTTATGGATTAAATTATCATTTTTTTTACACAGATGATTCTTAGATTTATTTGTCCAGCTTTTTACTCAGGGCAGCTAGGTGATACAATGGATGATAGAGTGCTAGATCTGGAGTCAGGAAGATTCATCTTCCTGATTTCAAATCTGGCCTCAAACACTTAGTAGCTGTGTGATCCTGAGCAAGTCACTTTATCCTGTTTGCCTCACTTTCCTCTTCTATAAAATGAGTTTGAGAAGGAAATGGCAAAGCACTCTAGTCTCTCCCTGGAAAACTCCAAATGAGGTCAAAAAGAGTTGGACATGACTCAAAAAATGACTCAAACAACCTCTCCTTGGTCTTTTGTCCATTTTCTACTACTTTAATTGGATGTCTGCTAGATATTTTAAACTCAACATTCCCAAACTGAACTCATTAGCTTTCATTCTGAACTCTGTTCTTCCTAACTTCATTATTACTTTTGAGGATAACATTATCCTCCTAGTCATCCAGACTCATAATCTAAGAACCATCCTAGACTTTCCATTTGGTCACATTCTCCATCCTATATCCAATCATCTGCAAAGTCTTATTGATTCTACCTTCTTAACATGTCTAGTTTATGTGACCTTCTCTAATACTGCCACTATTCCATAGGACCCTTTTACTTCACACCTAGACTATAGTCTTTTATTTGGTCATTCTGCCTCAAGTCTTCAGGCCCAGTTCTCTATCCAATAAGCCACCTAGCTGCTCTACTCCTTGTTACTCTTTACACACAATACTCACTTCTTGAGTGTTTTTTTTTATTAGATTTCTTCCATGCCTTAGAACTCTCTCTCCTTATCTTTGCCTGCTGGCTTTCTTGAAATCTCACCTTAATTCCTAATTCCTACCTTTGAGAAGAAGCCTATCCCAATCTTCCTTACTGTTAGTACCCATCCCTCTGTCATTATCTCCTGTTTACTCTGTATATATCTTTTTGTACATGGTTGATTGCGTGCTGTCTCTCTGCTCTTAGACTGTGAGCTCCTTGAAAAAATGGACTGTTTTTTATCTCTCTATCCCCAGTATTTAGAACAATGCCTGGTACAATTTAAGCACTTAATTAATGATAGTTGACTGACTGACCAACCCCACAACTGACTATTTTAGGAAGGTGGCATATTACCCATTTTCCTACCTTTTGATTGGTTGATTACATATTTTTTTAGAGTCCTGTCAAGCCCCTTTTGAGGTCATGCCAAAGCTCCTACTTTTGAGACCATTGCTCTAGGAATTAACATAACTCTGAGGACTCTCTAGATTCTGAGGAGTGTGACCACCTGTCTACTGTCAGAAAAATATGATGGCTTTGTAATTTTGTGGTAATTAGTTATGAATGGAATTACCAAATTAGTAAACACCAGGGGAAAGTGATGAAGAAAATCCATTTGGGGATTAATAGAGCAAAGGAGGCAGTGTCTTGTGACAGCTTCCTGGCATAGTACAACATCAAAAAGCAGGGACATACCACAGTGGGGTGAGAAAGTAGGAGGGACTGGCAAAGAAGTGATCAAAATTTCCAGTGATCTCTTAATTGCTACATCTAATGGTCTCTTCTCAATCTTCATCTCTGACTCCTCTGAAGCTTCTGGAACTATTGATTCCACTTTCCTCCTGAGTACTCTCTCCCTTGTGGGTTTTTATGACATTGTTCTTTTGAGGTTCTTCTACCAGTTTGACTATTCCTTTTAGTTTGCTTTGTAGGGGCTTCATCTGTCATGCCCACTAACTGTCCTAAGCCTTCTTTTATTTTCCCTTTACACTCTCTTGGTGACCTCATCAGCTCACATGGATTTAATAATTATCTTTAAGCTGTAATCTTTCTCTTGACCTCTCATCCTGTACCACCAACTGCCTTATGTATGTTTTTGGTTGGATGTTCTGTAGGCATCTCAAATATAACATGTCTAAAACAGAGTTATCTTTCCCCTCAAATCTTCCCCTCTTATAAGTTTCCCTATTTCTGTTAAGGGTATCACCATCCTCCCATTCAAAACTTAGTATCATTCTGCACTTCTTCCAGATATCAAGTCAGATATCACATCTTATCCTTTTACCTCCACATCACTTCTAATATATGTCCACTTCTTTCTACTCATATAGCCACCACTCCAGTTCACAGCACATCACCTCTCACCTGTATTATTGCAATAGCCTACTAATTAGCCTTTCTGTTTCAAGATTTTCCTCCACTGCCATCCATTCCTCACAAACTTGCCAAAGTAATTTTTACTAAAATGCAGGTTAGATCATGTCAATTCCCTACTAAATAAAACTCCAGTGGATTGCTACTATTTAAAGGATGAAAAAACCTCTTGCATTTGGCATTTAAAACTCTTGATAACCTGGACCCAATCTACCTTTTTGGCCTCACTATGTGGTATTTCCCTTCACATATATTATGGTCCAGACAAACTAATCTTCTTAATATTTCTCCTATTGAAATTATTTTGTATATATGACATTCCCAGTGTGTACTCCTCCCTCTTTACCTCTGCCTGGAAGAATACCCAGTTTTCCTTCAAGGCTTTGCTTAAGTATCATCTTCTACTTGAAGTCATTCATGATCCTTCCAGATGCAAGTACTCTCCCTCCCCTAAAATTATCTTGTATTTATTTTGTTTAAACATATATAAGTACATATTTTTATATACACATAAATATATAAACATATGCATGCTTAAATGTGTGTCTCCTCTAACCAGATTATAAGCTATTTGGAGGTAGGAGATGTTTCATGCTTTTCCTCCCCCTTGCATCCACACATGGTGCTAAAGAAATGCTAATTGATTGAGTGATGGAAAGAAGAGTATTAGGAGTCAGAATGCTGTCATTTATTCCTGCCTTAGTTGCTGATCTGCTCCTCTCAACTTGAAATTGGGACAAATCATCCTGGGGGCAGGACAGAACATGAGAAAATGGCCTTCCAATGTTGCGACTAGAGGGAATTAAATTTGATATATAGAACTTCTTGATGGAGAGGATAGGGCACTTGGGTCACTGGCTATGGAATATTCTTCCCCGAACATCTTTAAAAACAGGAGAGATCCTTATCTGCTTAATTCTTGTCTGAGAGAGTAAATGAGTTGTCTTGACAGAAGGCAAGGGAATAGAATAGATGACCTTTTAGGTTTGCTTACTAGCCTGAAGTTTCCAGCCTGAAGCCTTTTTCCTGGGATACTCTGAGACCATGTGAAGAGGGCTCTGGATGCCTAGGAGAATGGCACTTCACTACCAGAGACATAAGGACAAGACTAGGGAAGATGTAGGAGTGGCTGTTCATGGAGATCTAGATCTAGAACTTCCATTAAGTGCCTATCCACTCATGGCAGTGAACTGGGAGTGCACAGAGTCACAGAGATATAGTTTCT
Organism: Gracilinanus agilis; assembly: GCF_016433145.1. NCBI lineage: Eukaryota > Metazoa > Chordata > Mammalia > Didelphimorphia > Didelphidae > Gracilinanus > Gracilinanus agilis. The sequence continues at coordinate 232,936,433 of NC_058133.1, read as the reverse complement.
GCTTTTTAGAAGACAGTCAACATAGATATGAAGAAAGTATTCCAGATAAAAACAAAATGCTTCCATTCATTGGCTATATTAGGAGTCTGCATTAAGTACAAGCAGAAAGAAGGATAAGTGGGGGATAGCTGGGTGGCTCAGTGGATAATGTCAGGCATAGAGACTGGAGGTCTTAGGTTCAAATCTGGCCTCAGACACTTCCTAGCTGTGTGACCCTGGGCAAGTCACTTAACCTCCATTGCCTAGACCTTACCACTCTTCTGCCTTAGAACCAATACACAGTATTGATTTTAGAAGGTAAAGGTTAAAAAAAAGGAAGAGGGGTAAGTGTATTGAATTAAGATGGTAACTGAGGAGCAGGTCCTCAACTGGGAGCCTGGTGTTTGTTCTGGTGGGGAGGCCAAAGTCTTATCATTCATTCTGGTTTGGACAAGAGGATCAAGAATATCTGAGGGATTGTGGCAGGCAATTCATAGGGTAGCATGTCATTTAGCAGTATATAAAAACAGAAAGACAAGAAGGGATCCTACACCATGAGAACAAGAAATATGCCATATCTCTGAATATATACTGTGTCCAGTTACTGGTGGTGATGGGAGTGGGGGCTCTGACCTAATAAGATAGCATGAGGTGGACTATATCAAAACCTCAATCTCTGTGCTCCTTAGGTCACCTGCACATAGAGAGAAGATAGCTAGTGTGGGCAAGAATTAAAAAGGATACAATAAAGGTTTGAATGCAGAGGAACCAGAAGAAGATGAAGCCATAAAAATATTAGAAAGATAAGAGGAAGAAAAGGGATGAATTTAATAGGTGGAGTTGAGATTGCTGGGGAGGAAAAGTTCAAGAAGCAAACACTTGTCAGAGAGAAGGGAGAAGAAAGCATTCATTCTTTGAATATCATAGCACATTAGAACTAGAAAAGAACTTAAGAGATAATCCAGTTCAAATCTCTCATTTGTCAGAACAGGAAACGGAGGCCACAGAGCTATAGAAGGAGAACTAGAACCTAGAGAGGTGGCACAACAGTGGAAAGAGCACATGATTTTGAGACAGAAGACCTGGGTTCAAATTCTATCTCTATAACTATGTGACCCAAGGCACATCATTTTCTTTTTCTTCTTCTTTTTAAAAACCCTTACCTTCATCTTAGATTCAAAACTAAGTCTCAGTTTCAAGGCAGAAGTGTGGTAAGGGTTATGCAACTGGGGCTAAGTTACTGCCCAGGATCCCATAGCTAGGAAATATCTTAGGCCATATTTGAAACCAGAATCCACTGTATCTAGGTCTAGCTCTCAATCCACTCAGCCACCTAACTGCCCTAGGAGGGTCACTTTCTCTTCAGTTTCCTCAGCTAGGTGGTAGTGGATAGAACAGTGGGCTTGAAAATAGGAAGACTCATTTTCATGAGTTCAAATATTAGCTTAATAGCTGTGTGATGCTGGGTAAGTCATTTAACCCCTTTGCCTTAGTCTTTCATCTGTAAAATGAGCTGAAGGAATGGCAAACTGTTCAGATATCTTTGCCAAGAAAACTACAAATGGGGTTGGTTACAAAAAGTTGGATATAACTGAAATGACTCAACAAGAATACAATTACTCATCTATAAAAGGAAGGGGTTGGACTGTATGACTTCCCTCACAAAGAACTTTCAGTTCTAAAACCCCATGATCCTATAACTTGTAGACCAGAGATACTACTTGATGTCAAATTTTTGTTATTGTTTAATCATGTCTGACTCTTCATGACTCCATTTAGATTTTTCTTGGCAAATATACTGCTTTACCATTTACTTCTCCAGCGCATTTTACAGATGAGGAAATGGAGGCAAATGGGACTCAGTGACTTGTCCAGGATCACACAGCTAGTTAATGCTTAAAGATGAATTTGAACTCAGAAAAATGAGTCTTTCTGACTCCAGCTCTGGCACCTTATCCATTGTGCTACCTAGCTACCCCGTATATCATATGATCTCCTATAATGAAAAGACATTTCATCACCACACTTCTACTCTCCAAACTTCAGCTCCTAGTCACAACTACTTTTCACTTAAACTCTATCTCAGTTTCTTCAACTCTAAAATGGAGACCATAACAGAGCCCTATCTCAAGGTAGTTGAGGATCAAATATTGTAATATTTTCTTTTTTTCTAGTTAAAAAATTTAAAATCTTCTCTTCCATCTTAGAATCAATACTGTGTATTGGTTTGAAGGCAGAAGAGTGGAAAGGGCTATGCAATGAGAAATAAGTGACTTGCTCAGGGTCACCTGAGGTAATATTTGTAAAGTAACTTGGACCTGGCACAAAATATATGCTTAATAAGTGTTTGTTTCCCTCTTTCCTTCCCCCAAATGAGAGATGTAGCTGTATAGGAAAGATGGGATTCCAAATCCTTACAGCATCCTCAGTGAAAGCAGACCTCATTTAGAGCATTATTCCATGACAGAGTGAAAAGAGAGCAACAACCCTATCAAGCAGAAAGTTCTCCTAAGAAGCTGAGACAAGGGTTATTCTTCATGGTAGGTAAACTGGGTTTGACATCATCATAAACTTCTTAGGATCTATTGTTGCTTTAGTCATTTTTAGTCATGTTTGACTCTTCACAATCCTTTTTGGACATTTTCTTGGCAGAGTGGTTGCCATTTATTTCTCTAGTTCATTTTACAGATGGGGAAAGTGAGGCAAACAGGGTTAAGTGACTTGTCCGGGGTTGCACAGCAGGTAAATGTCTGAAGTCAGATTTGAACTTAGGTTTTCTGATGCCAGGCCCGGGACTCTATCTATTGTGCCACCTTCCTTTAAAGTTTAGCTCAAGTACCACCTGCTTGATTAACCCAGCTTCTTCCTACTCACATATAAACTCAAGTTTCTTTTCATTTTAAATAAATCTTTAACCTTTTACTTATATGTGTATATGCTGTTTTCCCCAGGAGGATATAAGCTTCTCAAGGGCAGAGACAGTTTCATTTTTGCCTTTGCATCTGCAGCATATAGCATATTCCTAGAATAAATATTTGTCCAATGAAATTAGGACCAGAATTTGAGACAGGTTGCTCTATTTTCCCCCTAGGTCATACATGGTGGTGGTGAGGTACATTACAGTGGTCCCACTGAGACTCATCACCAGAGGCAGCAGTGATTTTCTTCTTCTTCATGAGTAACTTTGGCTTTCCTAAGAGTCTCTAACTAGATATAAACACTTTCTGGCTGACAATAAAATGGAAGAATAATTCTGAGAGAAGCCAGGGGCAATATGAGGGTGATGGAAGGCCGTGGAGAAGGGTCAGACAAGAAAGAATGAGAAGGAAAGCTAATGTAGGATGGATAGAGCTAGCTCTTGATGATTGATTATCTCAATTATCTGTGGTTATAGGGCATGAGGTAGGGGTGGGGGATGGGTGAAGGAGGGAGAAGTATGGATCACAGTAATCCACAGATTTCTATAAGCTTCATTTTATTCAATAATTTCAAATTCTTTTAACTAGCAAGGCATTGTTTCCTCATTTATAAAATAAGAGCATTGGACTAAATGATCTTGAAGGTCCTATCCAGCTCTGAAGTTTATCTTTCCTGTGATTCTAAATTGTCCCCTAGAACTTCTCACATCATCACCATCCAAAACAAACATTTATGAAACACTAGGGGTAGAATGCAATATTATGGACTAGAATGGTGTAAGACAGCATCTGTCCTCAAAGGACTTGTAATCAATCTCACTGACGAGACAGGATAGATATATAATGATCAATAACAATAAAAGTTGGCATTTGTTAAGTGCCAAATGGATGGTATAGATAGTAAGTATTGGAGGCATTCGGTGAAGGAAGGCATCAAAGGCTGGGGTGATCTGGGAAGAATTCGAGTTGAGCCTTGAAGAATAGGTAGAAGTGTGTGTTTTGCTTCTTTGTATCCTTGGACATTTACTAAATCCTGCCTTATAGAATATATTGATTCTTTACATCTTGGACTTTGTCATTTTTGCAGATCTTAAAACAGAAGCAGGGTAGCTAGTTGCCACAATGGATGGAGAGCTGGGTCTGGATTCAGGCAGACCTGAGTTCAAATTTAGCCTCTGACACTTATTAGCTTTGTGAACCTGGGCAATTCATTTACCTCTGTTTACCTCAGTTTCCTCATCTGTAAAATGAGCTAAAGAAGGAAATGGCAAACCACTCTAGTATCTTTAACAAGAAAACCCCAAATGGGGTCATGAAGAGTCAGACTTGACTGAAAGGATTAAACAACAACAAACAGAAGTGTCAAATACAACTCCTAGCTGCCCACCAGTCAGATTAAAATGTGTAAAAATACAATAGGACATAGATAATGTTAATATGTGGTTTTGTAAGCCAACATTCATTCAGGTCCCCTTCTACTTGAGTTTGACATCAATGCCTAAAACATTTTTAAATGGCAGGGATTGTTTAATTTTTGTCTTTGTATCCCAAGATACAAATGCACAATGCCTTAATAACTGATCACTGATGGGTTAAATGGATAGATAAGATGGGAATTGTAGGAAAAGGACCTGAGAGTAGATGCTAATTTATTAGGAGATCATATTGATTAGAGCAGTGGGGTCCTGACTCAAAGAAGTAGATGATTACATTGGTGAAAAGATATATTGAGAGCCAGGCCATGGAGTTGGAAGAATCTGAGTTCAAATCTGACCTTAGATACTTTCTACCTGTATGAATCTGGGCAAGTCACTTGACCCCATTTGCTTAGCCCTTGCCCTTATCTTTAAAAGTTGTTACTAGGACAGAAAGTTAGGGTTAAAAAAAAAGATAGGCAGGAGCCTACATGTGATATGAAAATACTTCATAACATGCAAAGTGCTTCACAAATGGAAGAAATTCAGAGGATCATCTGGAAAGGGTCTCTGTGGTCCAAAATCATAATTGTCTAAGAATCCAGTTTACAAAAAATGGGTTCAACCTTTGCATGAAGATTTCTGGTGAGGAGGGAACTCCATACTTAATCAAGTTCATTTCAGCTCTAATCAATAAGAAACATTTTATAATAATAATAAAGATAGATGTAGTTCTTTAAATATTGCAAAGTACACTATCTCATCTGAAACTCATAATAGCCCTGGCAATTAGGTGCTGTTATTATTTTCATTTTCTAGATGAGGAAATAGAGGCAAACAGGTTAGGGTAACACAACTAATAAGTGTCTGAGGCTGGATTTGCATTCATATCTTTCTGATTCCAACCCATGTACTAGCTACTGAAGGAGGCATTTAGCTTCCTGGGTGATGGTATTTTCTTCTTTTCTTCTACCTTCCATCTTATGATCAATACTATATATTGGTTCTAAGATAGAATAAGCAGTAAGAGCTAGGCAATGGTGGTTAAGTGACTTGCCCAGGGTCACACAGCTAGAAAGTATTTGAAGCTAGATTTGAATCCAGGACCTCTCATCTCCAGGTGTGGCTTTCTATCCACCAAGCCACCCAGTTCTGCCCCTTACCTTTGTTGATAGAGCCTAGGACAGCAACAGGTTTTTGAGCTGCCAGGTCACACTGTGGATTTAGGTTGCACCTGAAGTCCACTAAAATCCCTACATCTTTTTTCCATAGGAGCTATTGTCCAGCATTGACCCTCTGCACCTGTGCCTGGGAAGTCAGGTTTTTTTTTAACTCACTGGGAATTTTATCCTTGCCCTTATTAAATTTCAACTCATTTGATGGAAGTCTTTTCACAATTTGAACTCAGTCATTTATTATGTTAGCTGCCCTTATCATCTGAATATTTGACAGGCATACCATCAGTGCCTTCATCCAAATCATTGGGAAAAAAATGAAATAGATCCATGAAACACCAGGCTTGAGACTTTACATCAAACCATGATTTCTCTCTGTGTCCAGTTATTTAACTGGTTCCAAATCAGCTTAACTGTATGTATTATCATCCAGTGTAGGGGACCCTAACCTTTTTTTTTTTGCCTTATGTCTCCCTTTAATAGTCTGGTGAAACCTATGGTCCCTTTCTCAGAATATTTGTAAAAGTATAAAATATACAGGATTACAAAGCAAGCCAATTATATTAAATATAGTTATCAAACTACATTAAAAAAACCAAGTTTATGAACTCTAGGTTAAGAATCTTTGATTCTAATCCAATGTCTGCATCTTTTCCACAAGCCATACCATAGAAGACTTATATAAATACTTTGCTGAAATAAAAATAATCTATGTATACATCATTTTCTTGATCTACCAGCAAGAATAATATAAGGTCTAGTTTTCCAAATAGTAGGGGATGGAGCAGTAGTCAAAAGCTTTGGATAGTGTTAAGTATGACTCTTACATGAATATATTCACTTTCAATGTTGGGGGAAAAAGGTAAAATCAATCAACTAAAGGGCTAACTAGGCTCCAACTAGTTGGGGGTGACAGAAGGTGGGTGCTCTTGTCAGGAAATAGGGGTGGGACTGGTGTTTTTCCTCCTCCTTCTCACTTTCCAACCTGGTCCTGTGGGTGGTGAGGAGGGCAGGGGTGCTGTTTAAATTTGTTATTAGGGAAATACAGATCATTAGAGAATTCTCAGCAGCAAAGACATTTAAACACTAAAGAAATATTTTGCCCTGATCCTGTTTTCCTTATCATCTTTGGGAAGTAGCTGGTGAAAAGAAAGACTACTTGATTTAGAGTGAGAGGCCCTGGGTTCAGATTCCAGCTCTATCACCTATTACCTGTGTGTTATTTTGTTTTCGTTCAGTCATTTCAGTTCTGTCTGACTTTTTGTGACTCTAGACTTTCTTGGCAGAGATAATAAAGTGGTTTACCATTTCCTTCTCTAGTTCATTTAAAAAATGTTAAATTAAAAAAAATTTAAACCCTTACCTTCCATCTTGGAATCAATACTGTGTATTGGTTCCAAGGCAGAAGAGTGGTAAGGGCTAGGCAATGGGAGTTAAGTGACTTGCCCAGGGTCACACAGCTGGGCAGTGTCTGAGGTCAAATTTGAACCTAGGGCCTCCTGTCTCTAGGCCTGGTTCTCAATCCACTGAGCTACCCAGCTGCTCCCTCCAGCTCATTTTAAAGATGATAAAACTGAGGCAAACAAGGTTAAATTACTTGCCCAAGGTCATACAACTAGTGTCTGAGGCTGGACTTGAACTTAGCAAGAGAAGTTTTCTTGACTTGAGGCCTAGCTCTCTATATACTCTAAGAGTCATCTAGCTGCCCCTTTACTTTTTTATATATAGTCATATATATAAAGTCATATAGACTTTGGGGAAATAATTTAACCTTTCTGGGACTCAGTTTCTTCCTTTGTACATTAAGGGACTTGGATTAAAAGATCTTTAAGACCCCCTCTCTCTTAAAATCTATGATCTTATGATGGTGAATGCAATGCAGAGTAATGTATATATTTTTATTTTTTTATTTTATTTTATTTTTATTGCACGTGATTTGTTGTTTTGTTTATTGTTATAAAGATTATAACAAATTTGTAAATCATTTTAATAAAATAGAAGCTAAGAGAACTATTTGTGTAAATCATTTTTATAATAAGTATGGGGTAGTGACTGTGTGTGTGTGTGTGTGTGTGTGTGTGTGTGTGTGTGTGTGTTCTGTAGCAGGGGATTTGATCAAACTGAGTTCCAAAGTATAGGAAATTACAAGATATAGATCTTTGTTAGAAAGGGTCATTTCCAATGGAGCTGGACATGGGTTGGGCCTCAGCACTGCATATGGGGATGACATAGTAACACTTGATTGGTCCCTGTGTGTCTCAGTGACTAAGGGTTTGTGATAAAAAACATTTATTATGGAACTGGGAGAATACTCTCCCCACCAGTTTCTATAACAGAGGTAGAATTCTGTTCTTTTGAGGTCCTATCACTCTTGGGATGCATACAATGCTTTCTCTCCCTAGGATTTCTAGCAAAGAATGAGGGGATCTCCCCTCAACTCCCAGCAGTTATAGTGGCCACAAGCCTATGATAGAAGGAACATGAGTCCCTACTTGCCTTCTTTTGCTTTCTATCTTCTTCCCTGAGCACAAGTCAGAGGTCAGCAGGATTCTGAGAAATGGATATTTTCAGTCTCAGTGAGTTGAACTTTTCACAAATTCAAGACTGGGAATTTTGAAGGTGGGTTACATTTGCCCAATAGGAGACTATTTAAAGGGCAGTTATTAAAGGTTCAGTGTCAATGTGGCAAGTTGTGTTTAGCAGAATACTCCGGTGATCTGTACTTGGCCCTGTGCCATGAAACATTTTTTATTTAAGAGTTGGATAAAGGCATAGATGTTGTGCTCAAACAAAAATAGGAGGGATAATTAACACAGTAGATGACGGCCAGCATCCAAAAACATCTTGAGCTGAATCTAATCAGATAAAATTCAATGGGGATAAATGTAAAGTCTTGTACTTCAGTCCAAAAAACCAACTCTATTAATATAAGATGGGATAGCATGGATGGAAAAAAGTTGTTTTGAAAAGGATCTCAGGGTTTTAGTGGACTGCTTGCTCAGTATGAGTCAACAATGTGATGTGGTCATCAAAAAAGCTCATGCCTTAGATTGATTAAAGAAGGGGACTGGCTTCCGGAAACAGGGAGATGACAATCTCACTGTCCTGAGTCCCTGCCAGACCTCATCCAGGGTACTGCATTCAGTTCTGGGTGCTATTACTTAAGAAAGACACAAAACTTCTAGAGGAGGGCAATCTGGGTGGTAGGAGGGTCTTGAGTTCATTGCATTTGTTAAAAGAATTTGGCAAGTTATGCCTGGAAAACAAAATATTGAAAGGGGTTAGCTGTTTTCAAAACCTTTGAGCAGTGGATAGAAGTGGCAAGTTTAATCTGGATACTTCCAAATAATTAGAGTTATCTAAATAAGTTTGATAAGTAGTAGATTCCTGGGATCATTAAAGGCCTTAAAGCAAACATACTTGTTAGGTGTACTGTCAGTGGGATTCTCCAAATAATAAGATTCTATTATCCTGTCAAAATCTTCAGTTTGCAGATCCGGACCAATGGGTGAAAGTTGCAAACAAGTCAATTTAGGCTTTGTGTCAGGAAAAAGTTCTTAAAATTAGTGGAGCTGTTCTAAAAGTAAGATGGCTTGTCTTGAGAGTTAGTGGGTCCTTCTTCGAAGTCTTCAATGCAGAGAATAATCACTTGTTTTCAGGTATCCTTCTTTTATGAGTTGGACCAGAAAGCCAATGAAATCTAATTCTCAAATTCTTTGATTCCCAAAACAATTCTACTTCTCCGGAGAACACCTGAGGAGAATTCTGTAGCAGACAGACTTTTTTAAAAAACTTAAGCTTTGTCCAGATTAGCCAGGAAATCTGGACCTTCTGACTCAGACAGAGCTGATCTGAGGTGAATGTAATCTATCTTTTCAGTAGTCTCACAAAGCTGCTTTTATTTTCTGGGAGACTATAATGGAAATAATGGATAATTATTTTATATTTTTCTGTATTTGTTCATGTGCATTTTTTGAATCATTTGTGTTTTCAGCATTTTCTATGGTGGAGAAGATAAACATTGGTCCCTATAAAACATTAAGACTTCTGTGAAGTTCTACTCTGGGGAAGAGAAGCAAAATCATTTTCTCTTCCAGATCAGGCTCACTATTAGAATAAATCTGTTTGAGGTCAGAGTAGAGTTTCATTGTGGAAAGGCTACAAGTCATATCTTAAACCTGGGATAGCTCTTCTGGGGACTCTGTATGTAAGATGGAGATGGCACAGTTGCAACATGTTAAACATTTTTTTTTCATTTAGACACAAAGTTTGGAAACCCTTGTTAATGATAGCTAATAATGATAACTAGAATTTATATAGCATTTTAAGGATTTAAGAGGATTTTACAAATTTCTTTTTTGATTCTCACAATCACTCTAGGATATAGCTATTTATTATTATCCCTAATTTATAGAAGAGGAAAATGAGAGAGAGACTTGCCCAGGGTCAAACAGCTACTAAGTGTTTGAGGCTAAATTTTAATTCAAATATTCTTGACTCAAGACCGATGAGCTGCTATAATAAGGCAGTATTCTGAAACAATATGAACTAATCTGAATTTCTTCCTGATTCTGATTCCAAACAAGTAGGGCCCAGGATGCAGGAAGAAAAACCATTTGGGGGTACATATGAGAATCTACTAGGGTACAGAAAAAATACCATGGCTTATATTTATACTTATTTCCCTTAAAAAAGAAGAAATTAAAATATATTGTGCCCTTATTTTTCAGGGAGCTTATTGTCAGGTGGAGTATGAGAGTTATTGAAAGGGAAAGGTAAGAGTTTCATCAAAAGGAAGGGTTAAATATGACACACTAATTCATTTGTTACTTTTAGTATATTTTGATATACTGCAATTTATGTGTGGCCAGTTAAGTGGATTTATAGGTTATATTATCTAGTTTTAACTAAAGTAACCTGCACAAAATAGACAAATGGCTTATAAATATTCTTGTAACTAGGTGACTCGGTGGATATTGAGCCAGGCCTAGAGGTCCTGGATTCAAATTTGACCTCAGCCACTTTCTTAGTTTGTGACTCTGGGCAAGTCACTTAATCCCCATTGCCTAGCCTTTACCATTCCTCTGCCTTAGAACCAATTCTAAAACAGAAGGTAAGGGTTTTAAAAAAAATATTCTTGCAAAGAAAGCAAGGATTGAAGATAAGATTAATAATGTAAATACATGTGAATAACAGGAAAATGGCAGAGCTTACAATTCTCTGATTCCTCTTAACAAGCTCTTTGTAAGCCACATTATAAAGTAAAAACAATGATGATTTAATCAGATCTGACAAGAAGTCAGGCAAAAATTTTTAAAATTATCAAGAGGAGGGGGCAGCTGGGTAGCTCAGTGGAGTGAGAGTCAGGCCTAGAGACAGGAGGTCCTAGGTTCAAACCCAGCCTTAGCCACTTCCCAGCTGTGTGACCCTGGGCAGGTCACTTGACCCCCATTGCCCACCCTTACCACTCTTCCACCTATGAGACAATACACCGAAGTACAAGGGTTTTAAAAAAAATCTTAAAAAAAAATTATCAAGAGGATTATTTGAAACATGGATTTATATTCATTACCATTAACAATGAACTTACCCCAAGTATATATTGTGCTTTGAGATATTAACTAATGATAGTATGAAGCCATCACAATTACCAGCCATTTAAAAACTAAGCTAGTGTTGCTAACAATGATGTTACCTATAAAAACCCTCATATCTGCACAACTAAGAAATCTAGAAGTAGAATTCTTTTTCCTGTTTCAAAAATCTTCTAAAGGAAGAGTTTCAGTGGGTCTTAGATTTATTTGTTAAAAAAAAAACCAACAACAAACTTCTGATTAGTTTGTAAGAACAACTAATTGACATTAAGGAAACTGAAAATTTGTTAGCTGAATTTCAATAAAAAACTGCATAATTTGTGTATGCCATTAAAAATGATTTAGTAATAGTGGTCAATGATGTGTTTCTTCCATTTGGATCTACAGATCTATGTGATGTATCCTTTTCAGCTTCGATGATTATTAAAGCCCACTTTTAAAAGAAACTGAACATAGAACCAGACCTTCCAATTATTGTATCATGAAATGCTGGACCACCATTAAAAACAAACAAACAATGAAGTAGGGAGTAGCTGGATAGCTGAGTAGATTGAGATGGAAGGCCTAGAGATGGAAGGTCCTCAGTTCAAATCTGACCTTAAGACACTTCCTAGCTGTGTGAGCCTGGGCAAGTCACTTAATTCTCATTGCCTAGCCCTTAGCACTCTTCTGCAATACACTGTATTGATTCTAAGAGGGAAGATAAGGGCTTAAAAATAAAGAAGCATATTCAGATAAATTGCTTTTGTTAAAAATTAATAAAATTATTTTTGAAGATTGCTTTTTCATTTTCATATCCTTTAAAATCGCCTGTTGTTCTATTGTTTTATATATGGTATGAGTGCAGCACCACACATATTAATTAGTATGTATTTAGTGAGGATGCATGCTGAAAGTTTTTTTTTTTTTAATGATAGAGGTGCATGATCAAAAAAGTTTGTAAATCAGTAATTCCTAATCACTGGCAGTTGGAATTCACCTGCCACCTACTAGCCAAATGGCCATGAGCAATTTACTTAACACCTCTAAGCCTCAGTTTCCCCAACTGTAAAATGTATATGATGATATTTACACTGGCCTTTCTTTCTTATAGGGTTGTTGTGAGGAAAGAGCTTTGTAAACCATAAAGTGCTACATAAATGTGGTATAATTAGAGAAGTGTTAACTGCGTGAGTTAGTCCCAGAGTCTTCTACTAGGCTAAGATTCTCAACTGTAAGGTGTGGAGAAGATCTGACAGGGGGCAGTCAGATTTCATGACTGCCTCAGATTTATTGTTTTATATCGGCTCAAAATCCATCCAAATTAGGCTACTTCTCAGAGTAGCTTTCTGAAATGAGCTACAGTGCAGCTAGGACATCTAACTGGCATCATGGTTAATCAGAACATTACAACTAGTCATCAGGCAGGACCATAAGCAGCCATGGGGACTGGGGAAGTAAGGGAAATGCCAGCCTCATCAACTAGGATTGGAAAAGGAGTTTTCATAGGGGATGCTGGGGAGAGTGGGGCAGAAGTGGAGCTGGGAAAATAGAAAGAAAAAGCAGGGAAGAGCTTTAGGGTCATGGCTTGAAACTTTCCCCAAACTGTCAGGATTGTAGGAGCTGACTCTGTGATTTACCCTCCCCCACTGATATCTAATTTAAACCACAGAAGTACTCCAGAATTTTCATCCTTTGGTTTGCAGACTTCCCATTTTGAAAAAAGACCTGAGTGGGAGGAGGGGGGATGAGAGAGACACACAGACAGATAGACAAAGACAGATTTATATAAGAGATTCAGAGACAGAAATAACACAGAAACAGAGAAATGTGTTTGCAAGTCTTTTGTGTTTCTGTAAATATATGATAATCCTTTAAAATGCTTAGATGTTTGATTATCCTTGAACTCACTTAGGGCACTGGGTGCTTCTTTTGTTCCTTTAACAACTCTTTAAGAAGGGAAGATAGGTGGCTCAGTGGATGAAAGGCCATGCCTGGAGATCCTGGGCAAGTCACTTAACCCCTATTGTCTAGTCTAGACCTTAGTTCTCTTCTGCCGTGGAACCCATATTTAGTTTTGATTCTAAGCTGGGAGGTAAAGGTTTAAAAAAAAAAAGAGTAAAAAGAAGCACCTACCCCCAAAGAGCTTACGTTCTAACAAGGGAGCCATGAACAAATTATAGGTTTATATAGAATACATACAAAGCAGATACAAGATAACTTTAGGGGAGTGAGCACTAGCAACTCTGGGGCCACAGGGCCCCATGACCATAGCATTTGAGATGAGTCTTGAAGGAAACTAAGGATGTAAAAGAAGCAGAGATGATGACAGAGATCTTCTAGGCGTGGGAAACAGCTAGTAGTAGAATAGGGTGACTATGGAAGATGTAGAAGTGTACTTGTGGAACAGTAAGAAAGTGAGCTTGGCTGAACTAGAGAGTACTTAGAAGAGAATAATGAACAATAAAGCTGGAAAGGTAGGATGGAGCCAGATTGTTAAAGGGTTGAGAATGCCAAACAAAGGAAGTTATATTTGATTCTAGAGGGAGCAGGAACTGCTGGAGTTTACTGAATTGTTGGGCAGGTGGACTTAAGACTTTAGAAAAATCGCTCTGACAGCTGTGTGGAGGAGATATTGGAATGGGGGATGACTTGAAGAATGGAGACTAATTAGGAGGCCTGAACTAGGGTGGTTGCTTTGTGAGTAGAAAGAAGGATATAAGTAAAAGATGTTCTGGGAAGAAGAAAGGACAAGATTTGTAAACCTATTGGATATATGGAGTGATTAAGGCGAAAGAGTCAGGGCAAAATAAGGTTTCAAACCTGGCTTGACTAGATGGATATGGTACCCTAGTCAGAAATATTAACATTTCAAATGGTCAAAGGATATAAACAGTTATCAACAGAAGAATTGCAAACTAGTAATAACTATGAAAGACTGCTCCACAGTACTAATAATAAAAGAAATGCAAATCAAAACAATCCCTAAGTCTGCCCTCATACCCAGCAAATTGGCAAAGATGCCAAAAGGTAAGAATATTCAATAACTAAGAGGATGCAGAATACAGCCAGCTTCATGCAATTTTAGTGGAACTATGAATTAGTGCAACCATTCTGGAAAGCAATTTGGGATTATACATCTGAAATAGCTGAAATCTCTACCCCCTTGGCTTGGAGATTTTACTGCTGGTCAAATGCCCCAAGGAAGTTATTGAGCAAAAGAAAGGCTCCATATACACCAAAATATTTATAGAAGCAGTTTTTGTGGTAACAAAGAACTGGAAACCAAAAAGATGCTCACTAACCAGGGAATGGTAAAACAAATTGCGGTACCTAAAAGTAATAGTTTATTGCTATGCCATAAGAAATAATATTAATAAAAAGAATTATGGAAAAACTAACATAAAATGATGTAAAATGAAGTATCAGGCAAACAAAATAGATTAATTATTTGCATTAATAAGAATCTAGTTATTACATGAGATAACTACAACACTGTAAATAGATAGAATAATAATCAAAACACAATAAAAATAAAAATGAAAAGTCATTGTCTCCATTCCTTTTCGAATTTGGAAGCTTCAGGGGTGTGGAACACTATATGAAATGTTACATTTTTTTCTTACATGTGTTGATTGGTTTTATTGATTTTTTCTCTTTCTCCTTTTACTTTTCTTTTTTAAAAAAGTTATTTGTTATAAAGCATGGCACTCTGGGAAAGTGAGGGATGTAGGAGGGGAGTTTAGGTGATGTTAAAAAAAAAGATCAATAATCATCCACAAAAAAAGAAGCAGAAATGTTTGGAAAGGGGGAATATTTGAGGGGGGAAATATAATAATTTCTGTTTCAGACATGTGATTCTTAGTTGCCTATGGGACATCTAAGTTGAAAAGTCCAATAAGTAATTGATGACGTGGGATAGGAGTTCAGGCTAGAGATGAAGAATGAGTACATAGATCTAGGAGTCATCTGCATAGAGATGATAATTGAACCCATGGGAAATGATGAGGTCTCTAAGAGAGAAAATGTGGAGAGAGAAGAGAGCACAGGACAGAGCCTTGGGGTATAACTAGTTATTAGAGGAAAAACTTTAGACTATGACCCAGTAAAGAAAAGTGATAAGAAGTAGCCTGACAGGAGGACTGAGAGAATAGTGTCATGAAAAACTGAGTGAGGAAAATGTATTTAGAGAAGGTGATCAACAGTCTCAAGATTGCAAAGAAGTCAAGAATAATGAGTACTATGAAAAAGGCCATTAGATTTGGCAGTTAAAAGATCATTGATAATTTTGGAGAGAGTAATTATCAAGGAAGGAAGGAGGGTAATCTTGACTATTTATGGGCACAGATATGAGTCCTTTGTGTTTTTCTGTTGGGTTAAATAAAGCCTGTCCTATATTTGATAAGCTGTTAGCTTGAGTGCAGAAATGGGAGCTGAGGAACCTTTACCTTTTTCATAAAGACCTAGACATGAGCCAAATTCTATGGTCCCCAGGAGGGAACGCTGACTGGGGCATAAGCCAGAGAGTGATATATGTGAGAAGACACCACGACTAAGCCAGGGCTATGTAAATCCAGAGCTCTGATTCTAGCCTTGGGCTACAAAGACAAAGAGGAAGATGTAAGTAGAGACAGACTCATAATAAATGCAGAATAAATACCTTAGGTATGGAGAAGTTGGAGGGGGTGGAGGGGGCAAAGAAGAAGAGAAACAAGAGACACTATTCATGGAGGCCCTGACAAAAAGAAATATAAGAAACTGAGAATAGACAGAAACAGCCAGAAGTTAGAGTGACAGAAACAATAAAGAGGGAGAGAAGCAGTCACAGGATGACCAAAAAATAGAGAAAGTTACTTGGAAATTATTAGAGCCCATATCTATCTGTCTATCTATCTATCTATCTATCTATCTATCTATCTATCTATCTATCTATCTATCTATCTATCTATCTATCTATCTAATCTATCCTTCTATCCTATTTATAGATTGAGAGTATTACTCTAAAGCCTGTGGATATATTTACCAAAGTAACTTGGAGAAGATGAATATTATCCCCTCATCTAGTCTATCTATTAAGGGAGAAGAGGATGGTATTCTCATAACCTCTTTAACTCCATGTTATAAGAAATAGGTTGGGGGAGGAAGGAATCAAGAATACTACTTTGTCTATTAGCTGGATAATGAATGGTCTTCCCCCATCTGGGCTGCTATGTCTGTCCCTTCCCCCAAGAGAAGAAAAGACTCCTTCATTTTTTCCTACTATTTAAATAGCTATTTCTATCTATATTTTGCTAGAGCCCTAAGGAATATCCCCCCCACCCCATCCTCACTCATTTACACACCTGTGCACACACACACACACACACACACACACACACACACACACACACACACCCATTTCTTGATCGAATTCTTCCATCCTAATAAGCTGAACCTTCCCCTCGCTCCAGGCACAAGAGTTGCTCTGTCCAGCTGAGAGTTTTAAATGGAAAATAGGAGTTTGCAGGTTGGAGAAGAGTCCTCTTTACCAGAGGTCAATATTAGAGGGATGGACAATGTAAGCTGTAGTATACAGAATTGGGGGATATAGTTTTTTCTAGCTGTGGCTGAGTTCCAAAATCAGTTGGGTTCTTAGAATCTTGAGGAGAGAGGCAGTTGACTGGATCTTCCGTGGAGGGAGGAAGTCAATGATCGAGCTCTTAGAGTATCTAGCTTCAATATTGAAATTTAGCCTCCCTTACCTTAGTGGCTGTGGAGTTTATAAGGAGAGAAATTAGAAAGGAGTTAAATCTGTGAAGAGTTATCTAATTGACAGCATTATTTATAATTTAATCAAATCATCATTTATTCCCTTTAGATAGCATTTTGTAAAACTGAGTGAGGCAGGTCCTTACTTAGATTCCATCTTTACTTCCCTTCCCCCACCTGAGGTTCCTGAGATAACTGATAGGGCTTTCCTTTAATCCACCTTCCTAACCAACATCCTTCAAACAAATAAACCCTTTGTGTTTCAATAGTCCTATTTAGTGTAATTTGTCTGTTAGTTATCAAGAGGGGAGAAGAGGGAAAGAGACAACATACTCTGGGCTTAGAGGGTAGCTGAGGCATCCATCTTGAAAGAAGGTGTTACTTCAAAATAGGTCCCTTCCTGTGAAATTAACTAAAGCCTGTTTGTTAATTTCAGTCTAGTCTATTTCCCTCAGCTTGTGTTTGAGTCTAAGTTCCAGTCTGAAAGCCTTGCAGTGTTATTCAGTTTAGTTTAACTTCTCTTCTCCCAAAAAGATCTCTGTTTCCCTTCTGTGTTATACTCCTGACTTCAGTCCTTTTATACCCTGAATCTCCTTTAATCCCAGCCTACCTGTAACCTAGTTTATCCACTCACCAAGTCTCCAACATCCTCCTTTCAATTCCCTTATCCCAAACACCTTTCCTCAAATTACCCTCATAACAAAGCCCACTTTATTCCCAATCAGGAATGGTCAGAAGAAGAACCAAATGTTTGAAATTGCAGCTGCTCCATAGCCCTTCCATGATTAATATCCTCCTTTTATTAAATACAAATTAATCAAGATGTATTTACTAAGCTTACTATATGCTAGGTATTGTGCTAGCAATGAGGATGCAAAGAAAGACAAAATTAATCCCTTACCTCAAGGAGATTACAATCTAATGGGGGAGGCCCCCCACTCCTTCTATCTATCTATTTAGTGAAGATATGAGTTACTTTTTAAAAACTGAGTCTTAAAGGAAGCCAGGGATTCTAAGAGACAGAGGTGAGAAGGGAGGACATCCCAGGCAAAAGGGACAGTCAGTGCAAAGGTATGGCAAAAAAGCAATGGAGAGTTGGATTCAATAAAGTATATAATGGAAAGTAATGTGTAAGAAATTAGAAAATTAAGTTTTGAAGACTTTTAAATGCCAAAGTTTATACTTGATTCTAGAGGGAGCCACTAATATTTATTTCATTTGGAAGATGAGTTGACATGATCAGATTAATTGTTTTAGAAAATCACTTTTGTATTTATGTGGCAGATGGATTAGAGTGGGAATGTCTTAAAGCAAGGAGACCAATTAGAAGACTAAAATGATAGCCCAGGGAAAAGGTGATGGTGGCTATATGAATAGAGGAAGGAATACATGAGAAATTTTGTGAAGGTTAAAATGACAACTAATTTGGCAACAAAAAATTGGCAAATTGGATATGTGAGATAAGTGAAGAGTTAAGGATTGCCCCAGATTTGTGAACCTAGATGGCTGTGAGATTGGTGCTACCCTTCAAATAATAGAGAACATTATTTAATATAAATAAAAGAATAAGTAATACAAAAGTTTGGAGGAAGGGAGGGGAAAGATAGTGAATTCAGTTCTAGTTGAATTTGAGATGTCTATGGGACAGCCAGGTGAAAAGTTCAATAAAGAACTGGTGATGTGGAATGATAACTCAAAAAAAAAAAAAGAGACCAAGAGTAGATATATAGATCTTGGAATTATCTGCAGAGATGATAATTAAACCCAAGGGAACTGTTGAAATTACCAAGTGAGAAAGTATATAGAGAAAAAGAGTTCTAGGGCAAAGCTTTGTGAATATTACCTGGAGGAAAATCCAGCAGAGAAGACTGAGAATGTGTGGTCAGAAAGACAGTAGAATTTAAGAGAGCAGTATGATCAAAATCCAAAGTGGAGTGTCTAGAAGAAGGAGGTGATCAATAGTGTTTAATACTCCAGTGAGGTCAAGAAGGAGGAATGAGAAAAGACTATTAGATTTGGCAATTAAAAGATCATTCGTTGGAGAGAACAATTTCAGTTGAATGATGAGGTTGGAAGTTAGCCTGCCTAGGGTTTAGAAGAGACTGAGAGGAGTGAATGTAGACAACTTTTTCTAGAAGGTTGGATGAGAAAGTGGAGAAATATAGGCTAGTAGATATTAGGGATGCTAGGATAAAGAGAGATTTTTTTAAAAGGTTGGATGAGATGTGGGCTTGTTTTTATGGGTAGCAGAGAAGGAGCCAGGAGATAAGGAGAGAATGCAGTATAAAGTATGGGGATAACAACTAGGGGCAATCATTAGAGAAGATGAAGTGGGAACAAATATTGGGAAGTAGTTAGATGCTGGAAATTGGGATTTAGCAAGGAGTGATCAGAGATGGGGCAAGGAATTTGAGAGCAGAGAACAGTGTAGCGTTGAAATGATTCACTAAAAGATATCAAGATTGGGAAAGAAGGTGAGTGTAGTTAGGTATGATAGGCCTGGGGAAATAATGAGCAGTTGAGGGACTAGAATTCACAGTGAGGAAGAACTGAATTACACGTGTGTCAAAAGGAAAAGGAAAAGATGTAATGATAAATGATTTATGATCAAATAAATGAATTTTTGAGCCCAAGAACATCAAAGTGGAACATTTGTGATTGATGTGAATATCAAGGGTATGTGACCCTGAGTATAGTTGAGCTATAGAAGACTGGATATGGGAATGGAGGCGATTGAGGCACTGGGAAGTTATGATATTAGAGGTAACATCAGTATTCATGCTGAAGTCCCCTAGTATGAGGGCAAGAGTTGGGGTCTGAAAGTGAGGCTGGGTACTGGACTAACTGAAGTAGGAGGGAGAATGTCCTGAGTGGGGTATAGGGGATTGGTAGATTACAGTGATCATCGTCTGAATTGGGTGATAGATTTGATAATATGAACCTTAAAAGAAGAGCAGTTGCTGGGTGATGGTGGTAGAGAAAGTAACAAAATGGCAATGGGAACAAGGAGTATTCCAACTATCCTTTTGGAAATAGTAAGTTGGGATGTATGAGAGAAAGTGTAGCCAGTATTTAAAGTATGACCTAAATCAATGTCTTTAAAAGGGAGCCAGGTTGTCAGGGCTCAGTGAATGACAGAAGATTGAAGGAGTAAGAAAGAAAGAGGTTTAAAATGAAAGAAAAAAGAAAATTATGAAATCAGAATTTTAGAGACAAAGTTAAGAGGCAGACAGATCTGGATTGGGTAAGGGGTAGGGCAGGGTAGATAGAAAGAATGGAGTAGACAGCTGGTTGGGGATTACTAACTATGGAGGAATGAGTCGAATAGAATATCAGTGGATAGAAAGAGATCTTTTGAGGAAAGCAGATGATTAGAAGGTTCAAGGTTGTCCTTTGAGGCCTGATTTCATGGTAAGTAGTATTGTGTCCCATGAGGTTTTGGGAGAATTGTCTCACAGCAGGCAGGAGCAGAAGGAGGTATCAAATAGTGTCCGGGAGCCTGATCAGGAGGTGATACAAGGAGAGGGTCTGGCGCTGAGGTGCACTGGGGACCCCTGGAAGTCACTAGAGAGACAGAAAGGTTTATAGCACACAAACACGGAGTAAGTTGGCTGGCAGCCAGTGGAACAGCTGTTGTGGTGCCTGATGTACATGACTAGATTTTCACAAGAGTTATGGAGAAAGGACTTCAGTTTGGAAAACCTTGTTTCTCATGAAATTTTATACTCTTTGGACAGTTCTGGGGAGAATGTCTCAGAATTATTCCCAGGCTCCTTGTTCCCACATTATCTACATCCTTATTTACTGTAACATCCATGATTCTGGGAGGGGTTCAAGCTGCAGCACAGATTTCCATAGTACTCCCTAGAACTCCAACGGAGGGGGCAGTTAAGGGTAGTTGGAGACCTGGTATAAAAGCCAGAATCATGGATGTTACAATACAGATCACATCAGCATGTTCCCACCCACATTCCTATTGCCTTGTTCTTTCTGCAGTTCTGGTGTTTGTTGTCCTTGCAGTCCCTGTTCTATTCTGCCACATTGTTACAGATCCAGGGGCTTGGCTGGGTGAGAGAGGACCAGTATTCTAAGCATCCAGGGGATTAGGGAAGAGATGTTGGCAGCCTTCTTGCCAAAGCCCCTCAAGCTTTGCTTGGCTATATTCTAGGCAGTGCCTGACTTTGTTCCAGAACTTTGGAATACAATAAGTCAGTAGGTGCCCAGATGCTTCTTCCTCTGACACATACTGGTTTTTCCCCTGTTCTACGGGAATATTCTTGGAATATCCAAGCCACAAAGAGGGTGGGCCATAAATGGGAGGTCATATGATCATCTTTATCTTCTCCTTCTCCCTCCCTCTGAAAGGTTGAAGCCCACAGTTCCCTCTCCATTCATTCCCCTCTCCCTGGACACTCCAATCCACAAAACTAACCCTGTGTGCTCAGTGAAACAGAACAGGAAGTGGATGGCCAGAGAAGGTCCAGGACAGTGGGCTTCCAGCTCCATCAGACTGATACCTCGGAGCTAAGCCAGCATGAAATATTCATGCAGTAAATGGTGCAATTTTGTCTGCATTCAGCCAACTTCATGTATATTTCAGAATATTATGAAATGATAATGTTGTGCAACAGAGGCAAGCTGGGCCAGGAAATCCAGGGGGCTAGGAGTGGAGCAAAATGGGAGGGTATGGGGTTATGGTTGGGATAGGGGTGAAGGAAGGGTCCAGGGCTGTTCCCATCTTCCTACACCTCTAAAGGCTCCAGGGGAGGGATGACACAGGATGGAGAATGACAGGCCAGGGATGACTCCATCCTTTAACCTCTAGAACTCGGAGTTGGTTACTACCTCCCCATCCCCCACTTCTAGCAGCACCAAAGGCGCAGGCTGAGATGTACTCCCCATTACTAATGTATGAAGGGAGTATTGGCTGTTCCTGCACACATGCTCTGGCTGCTTCTGCTTTCTTCTCTAATAGCTACACTGTCTCCAGTTTCAGACGACAGTCTTTCGGAGGCCTGATGCCGATTCAGCCCTGGTCTTCCTCCCTAGTTTCTCAGAAGACCTGCTAACTCCTGTTGATTGACAGCTGCTCCTGGCCAAAGATGCCCCAAATCAAGTCATTCCCTGGCATTTCTACCTTGGCACTGCTCAGTGAAGAGGAGGGGACCGCCTCTTCACTTCTCATTTCTCCCCCATCCCCTAATCTGTCTCTAACTTCAGATCCTGTTTTAATTTTTCTATTTTTTTTCACAGTCAGATTTAGACTTGACTTATGAACTCAAAGAGCATTTATTATTAAGCACCTACTATGTGCCAAGCACTGTGATAGGAACCAGGGATACAAAGATTAAAACAAATAGCTCTTGATCTCTAGGAGCTTATTATGTTCTGTGGGGTGGGTAGGATGGGGACACAACATGTACACAGACAAGCAAATAAAAATATCTCCTCTTCCACTGGTTCCCTGAAGAGGAAACTCCCTGCACTAATGAAGATCTGCCATTGTTCTTCAGAATATAGACTTGGAGTGTTGCCTGGGTATACTAAGAGGTTGACTGACTTGCTCAGGGTCGTACAAGCCAGTATGTATCAGATGCAGAATTCAAACTCAAGTTTTCCTGTCTCTGAACCTCTCCACAAATATGAAATATAATAAAAATAAAAAGAAAGTAATTGGAGAGGGTGGGGAGCAGACCTGATTCCTGAGGGTAAGCAGGACAGGTCTTTTGTTGAAAGTAGCACTTCAGCTGAGACTTGAAGGAAGCTAAGGCTTCCAAGAGGTAGAGAAGTCTAGCAGTCTTTTAATTTGGTGGTGGTTTCTTCCTTTGAAAAAAAATTGATTTTTTTCCCCCATGAATAGGGAGAGAGTTCTACTTTTGGTTTTACCATTAAATACCTAAAACACTAGATTTGGAATTAAGCTGCAGTGGTGACAATAGTCAGGAGTCAGGACTTCAAATTCTGGCCATCTACCTTTATGTTCCTGGTGGGTGACTCCATATCTCTCTGGTTCCCATTTTCCCTCATTTGTAATATGACTAGATAATCCTTAAGATAATAATAGTTAATACTTATATGGTACGTCATATACTTTTATGAAAGTTTTTATCATATTATCTAATTTAATTCCCCACGTTTACATATGAGGAAAGTTGCCTAGGGCCACACAGCTAATAAAATGTAGCTAGTAAGGTAGAATTTAAATTCATCTTTTTTTAAAAATTAAAAAACAAACAAACAAAAAACCCCTTACCTTGTGTTTTAGTATGGGTTCCAAGACAGAAAAGCAATAAGGCTAGGCAACTTTGGTTAAGTGACTTGCAGGGGTTAACACAGCTAGGAAGTATCTGAGACCAGATTTGAACCTAGGACCTCCTGCCTCCTCTCTATCCACTGTGCTACCCCTCAAGGCTTCCTAACCCCAAGCACAGCATTCTTTCCACTGTGCAATCTTTTATTGTTGTTGTTGTTTAGTCTGTTTCAGTTGTGTCTGACCCCTTTTGAGGTTTTCTTGACAGAGATACTGGAGTGGTTTGACATTTCCACTCCAGCTCATTTTATAGATGAGAAAACTGAGGCAAATAGGGTTAAGGGATTTGCCCAAGGTCACACAGCTAGTAAGTGTCTGAGGCTGGACTTGAACTCAGATCTTCCTGACTCTAGGCCAGATGATCTGTCCACTGTATATATTTCTTGCCAGGGTCTGTGATTTCACTGGTTCAAGGAGGAAACTCCTTTTACTGATGAAGATCTTCACTTGTTATGCTAAATATAGCCTTGGAGGCAAATAAATAATGCCTAATTGTGAAAATATAATGCCCAGCTTCCCTTAGTGGATAGTGGATAAAAATGAAGAACACTTTGCTTCTCCTACTGGGCTAGTGCTCCTTTCCCTGCCATAGTCCAGGGAAGAAACAGCAGGTAGAGCTAAATGTACCCAGCAAGCAACACAGGCTTTTCCAGAATCCTGAGTTGGGTCTGTTACTGCCTCCTTGTTGCTCCCTCCTAATGGGGGTGGTGCTGGTATTGTGTAAGAGTTCTGTTCAGCAATCCTGGGGATTTAGTTGGGGTCTAGGACAACATCAGCCTACCAAATAACTACCACACATATTCACATATTCTCTCTCTCTCTCTCTCTCTCTCTCTCTCTCTCTCTCTCTCTCTCTCTCTCTCTCTGTCTCTCTCTGTCTCTCTCTCTCTCTCATCTTCTGTCTAAGTACCAAAAGTATTGGTTCTAAGGCAGAAGAGTGGTAATGTAATGACTAGGCAACTAGGATTAAGTGACTTGCCCAGGGTCACACAACTAGGAAATGTGAGGCCAGAGTTGAACCTAGGACCTCCTTTCTCCAGACATGGCTCTCTATCCACTGAGTCTTCTAGCTGTACCTCTCCCCAAATAGCATCCAAAAAGCAATGAATCTAAAAGATTAGAGACTTGGGTTTGACTACCAGCTGTGCTATTTACTACTTATATGGTATTTGGGCAAGTCTCTTCTTACCTCTGGGTAAGGAAACCTCAGTTTCCTTATCAGTATAATGAAGAGGTAAGGCTGTATAATTTCTAATATCTTTTCCACCTGCAATTCTTGTTTTTCTTTTTATTTTTTAGGAACCTTCCAGAACATCTAGAACCTATATGATATCCCCAGGCTCCTGAAGTAGGAGTAACTGGGAGACAATATCACCTACCAGAAATCCCCCCCCCACTAATGGGAAGGGATCCTTCTGAGGGTGCCCCAGAGAGATAGCAAGCCAAACACTGGGTCACTCTTAAAGTTGCAGTGAGCATTTTTGTTCTAGTTGTGTCTGGTTCTATATTGCTCACAGGGTTGAGAATAGCTTTCACTGCTGGAAAAAAAACAGTGAGTCACAGTGTCTGACTGCAGCTTTACCTGGCCTGTGTCCTACTTCAGATACTGTTTGCTTGGATGCTGTGTGGGAAGCTGGAAGCAAGTGACCCAAGCTGGGTGGAACTGTTTAGAATTGAGGTGATCTATCTATGGTACATCATTAAATGGCACCTGAGGCTGATGGCAATGGCTCTTTTCCATTCCCTACCATTTATGCCCTTTCATTCTTCTCTTTCTGTCTCTGTCTTCTCTCTCCTCATTCCTCTAGCCCCAATCTCAGCTTACACTATGAGCTTTTCTATCTTCCAGTTTTCATTCTGCCTATGGCTTAAGTCTGACTACATGACCATCAAGCTTTTCTTGGCTTCTGGAGATCTTCCTCCTTAAAATGTACTTGAATTTGGCCCAGAGTCTTTCTTTTGCTATATAGGTGAAGACAAGAGTCTCACTGAACCTGCTTTGTCTTTGTTTCCCATTGCAGTTTGAATGACTCCTCATCCCTCTTGCTCTAAGTCCTGAATCATCTTGGAGAAAGCCATAGCCATAGGGGACCAATTAGAGGAGTTACCAATGCCCACTTAGCAAGGGGCTAGGGCACATCCATGGGAGGTGTCCTTGCCAACAAATGTCCATGTTCTATAAAAATTCACCAAGTCAAATAGATTAGAACTTCTCCTAATCAGGACCATTAAACTCTCCCCATTACCATTAAATATTTGTCATCCTGACAAATCAAACTGAGATGTTTTTAAGCACATTGGTTCATAATGGTTCTCTGGGGAACTGAGAAGGGTCAAGCATCAACTTTAAAAAAATTAATTTAATTAAAATTTTTAAATAATTTTATTCAGATATTTTATTTTCAAAATTACATATTACAATTTTCAACATGTTTTCCAAAATTATAAGATCCAAATTGTCTCCCTCTCTTTCTCCTCTCCCCTGCTCAGAGATGGTATGCAATTTGATCTGGCTTATATATGTATTATCATGCATACTTTGATATTGGTCATTATTGTAAGAGAATTCTCATATACAGCCATAATTCTAAAATAAAACCATAAATAAATTAAAGTGAAAAATAGTATGCTTTGATCTGCATCTAACTCCAATAGTTCTTTTTCTGGAGGTGGATAGTGTTCTTTGTCATAAGCCCTTCAAAATTGTCCTGGATCATTATATTGCTGAGCGTTGCTAAGTCATTCACAGTTGACTGTCACACAATAGTACTGTCAGCATGTACAATGTTCTCCTGGTTCTGCTTATTTCACTCTACATAAGTTCATATAGACTTTTCCTCCAGCTTTTTCTGAAATCATCCTGTTTATCATTTCTTACGGCACAATAGTATTTCATCACCACTATTCAGCCATTCCCCGAATGATGGACATCCCCTCAATTTCTAATTCTTTTCCACCACAAAAAGAACTGTTATAAATATTTTTGTGCAAGTACAGACCCAGTAGTGGTATTACAGGATCAAACGGTTATGCACATTTTTATGTCCCTTTAGGTGTAGTTACAAATTGCCCTCCAGAATGGTTGGATCAGTTCACAACTCCACCAACAATACATTAGTGTCCCAATTTTGTGAATGTAGCCCAATTCTTGATTGCCTCTTGAGTTTCATGCCCTGAATCATAGCAAGATCCATGGAGCACAGTTCTTAGATGCTCCAGAATTCAAGAACTATCACAGCTTGTGGGGCTGGAGATTATACTCAAATACATAATTATAAAATTTCAACTGGCTAAAAAACCAAATTGACAAAGTTCTGCTTCATGTCCCATCCATCTTGTAAATAAACTTTTTATTTGCTAAGGAATTAATTGGCCACAACTAACAATTTTCTTTTAATCCTCTGTTCTTATCACCCCCAAGGATGGTGCATTTTTTTCTACACCAAATAGCTCTCGACACAGTCTCTTGCAAAACTCAAAGAAAAGAAAGTAAAGAACATTTTGCTTATTTGAGGTTCACAGACTGATTTCTCTTGGGCAGTGGGGTTAGTATTAATATTGTAGCTGTGGTTAGATTTTCTAGATGTAAGGTCAGAAGAATCAGAAACCAACCAGGGTGGAAGAGAAGAAGAAAATCTTTTTTACGAGAGACAGAAGAGGGATAAGATTTCTCAATGACTGGGGCTCACATGCCAGAGCATTCCCTTCTTCATTCATTCATAGAATCATAAAATCTTAATGATAGGAAGGATCTTAGAGAACATCTTGCCTAAAGAACATCTTCCCTTAGAGAACATCCTAGTCAGAGTAAGGATGTCCTTCATGACCTTCCTCATAAGGACTGATATGGGTCCCTGTCTTAGATACTTTTTCATGAGATTTTCTACTCAAATCTCAACACTGTGTTTTTGTGTCCAAACTCCTACCTTAGTAACTGTGCCTAGTATTCTACCACTATTTATGTAAATTTGAGCAAGTCACTTAATGAACTGGAGGAAAAAGTACCTATTACTTATTTTAGGCCAAGCCCTTTGCTAAGTAAGCACCAGGAAAACAAATAGGAAAAAGAATTTTCATGAGAATTCTTTTTCCAGGTTCCCCTCCTACGCTGATGACCTCTGCTTCTTAGTTCCTTTTGCTGGTATATCCCATTGTATTCCTTGGGGCCTCTTCTCTTTACTTGAGATTCAATCTTATTGATCTCATCAGTTCAAGTGAAGTCAATTATTATTATTTCCTTGCCCATGACTCCCAGATCTACAGAAATTACTATAATCTCCTCAGAGCCAGTTCTTCTTCATCAACTGCCACCTGGATGTCCCAAAGACATCTTAAACTGGACATAGTAGAAAATATTCTTTCTCTCTAATTTCCCTGGTTCTATTGATACTACCATCCAGCAACCCAGGTTCACAATATAGGAATCAACCTCAACTCCTCCTGCTATCTCATCATTTGTCAAATCTTTATTTGCTACAACATCTCACATTTAGCTCCTTATTTCCACTCATAATGCTATCAACCTAATTCAGGCCTGTGTTGCCTTTCCCCTAGATTACTGCAATACACAGCAATTATTAAATGGACTTAATGACTCCAATCTCCTCTCTCTCTAATTGAACCTCTATACAGCTGCTAAATAGATATTCTGAAAGCAAAAGTCTAACCATATCACTTTTTAAGAAATTTCAGTTGGCTCCCTATGATAAAACACCAATTTCTATACCTGGCATTCAGAACCCTTCTTGTCTGCTCCAACTTATACATTCCAATCTGAATTCATATTATTATACACTTCCAGCCAAACTGGACATTGCCTGCTTTCCTCTATTCACAACATTCCATCCCTTTCTTTTTGCCTTTGTATATAGATTGCCCTCCATGTCTGAAATGTTTCCCCCCACATTTCTACTTTGTTAAAAATTTCTAATTACTTCTACATAAGGCTCTTCTTTACTCTCTACCCCAAGTTATTTGTGCTCTCTTCCCCAGAAATCACTTCATATTTAGTTTGTAAAAAGTTTGTATTTGCATTTCTATATACAAGTTATTTAACTCCAGTAGAATGTAAGCTCTCAAAGGCATATTTACTTCAAGCCAAGTTCTGTACTAAGCACTAGGAAAACAAATAGAAAAAAGACATTATCCCTGTTCTCAAGGAGTTAACACATAATGCAGGATTCCAGTTCATATTCACTTAAATTCTGTTGACCCCAGGAAGATGAACAAAGTGGAAGAGAGTGTTTCTAATGTACTTTTTAGCTTGAAATTGTATGACCTTCCTTTTGTTGGTTCTTCTACAAACTGGATCT
The DNA here is from genome assembly GCF_016433145.1 of Gracilinanus agilis. Taxonomy (NCBI): domain Eukaryota; kingdom Metazoa; phylum Chordata; class Mammalia; order Didelphimorphia; family Didelphidae; genus Gracilinanus; species Gracilinanus agilis. The sequence continues at coordinate 232,908,003 of NC_058133.1, read as the reverse complement.
CTGTTCAAGCCCCAGACCCTGCATGCTCAAAAGGAATTCTTTTTACTTTTGTCTCTTATAAGTAGGGACTTATAAGGGACTTCAGTGATAGGACTTCATTGTCTTCTAGTTCATTCCACTTAAGGATAACTTTAATTTTTTCCTATACTAGAAATCTGCCTCTGCAAATTTACCTATCATCCCTGTCCTCATTTGTGCTCTGTGGAGTCTAGAACAATTTAAAACTTTTTTCCATCTGACAGCCCAACCTCCCTGATAACTCAAATTCCTTTTCAGTTTTTCTTCTGGGACCTTCCAATGAAGATTCTTTGCCCCACTGTGGCATATCTGTTCCATCTTTGAGTCTTAATCATCCTTGGCACAGCCTTCTGCCAAACTCCCACAATGACAAGTTTTATCCCTCTTCTAGAAGAAAACTCCTCTTCAGTATTTGAGGACAGTTATCAACTGCCCTTCCCCTCAGACTAAATATTTCCAGTTCTTTCAATGATTTATTTATTTATTAAAACCCTTACTTTCTGTCTTAGTAACAACTCTAAGACAGAAGGGCAAAGGTTAGAAAACAGGGTTAAGTGACTTGCCCAGGGTCACACAGCTAAGAAGTGTTTGGGGCCAGCGTTGAACCCAAGTTCTCTTGACTCTAGGCCTGGTGCTCTATCCAGTGTGCTACCTAGCTGCTCCTCAATTCTTTATATGATATAATTTCTAGAATCCTCATTATTTTAGTCACCTTCCTTTGGATAATTTTTTTGTAGGGGGCCTTAATTTGCAATTTCATTCTCTATGGGGAACTCAGCATAAAAACTCTCTTTATTAATGAAGGCTAAAAACATATGTAACTATAGACTTAGAGGACTGACTGGAGGCTTGAGATTTTTAATAATATGTCCAGGTCTTCCCAGCATAGAGGTGTGTAAGGAAAGACTTAAATGCATATCTTCTTGTCTCTATGCCTAGTCCTCTGCCATGCTTTGTTTGCCCTGTTAAAATATGCCCACATTTGAATCTAGATAAAATCTAACAAGGGCACCTAAAACACTCACAGTCATGCAGAGAGTAGAGACAATGGCAAGTACATTTCAAAAAACAGGGTAGATGGAAAAAGTGCTAAATCTGGAATTAGGAGAACTGGGATCAAGTGTTGGCGTTTAAGTCACTTTGTCTCTCTGGGTCTCAGTTTCTTCATCTTAAAAAATGAGGGTAATAATACTTATGCTCCCTATCTCTCAAAGTTCTTATGAAGAAAGTGCTTTGTAAACTTGTCATCATTAGCATGAGCATCACCATTAAGTTATTCTTACCTAGGGTGGTCTAAGCAATGCCCACTAGTGCTGGTAATTGTCAACAGAGTAAAGAACAAAGGAAGATGGGGGGAGAAGGATAGGAAATATAAAAAAGTAGGAGCAGAATCTAGGGAAAAGATAAAGGAAAGAAAAGCACACATAGCAAGAAACAAGAGAAAAAGATTAACAACTGTTTCAGGAATGGAGCCAATTGGGGCCCTGAGTCTTGGAGGGCCCTTCATTATTAGGGGCTAGAGAAAGGACATTAGCAATGAATCAGGAAGTCAAAAAGTTCCAAATAAGAGGGAGAATGTTCCTACTATCTGGTATCAAAAAATAACTTGAATCTTATTTACATACACAGCCTCTTTATCCATTCCCAAGTCAAAGAGATAGTCTTGCTTCTCCTTTCAGCTTACTCCTCAGATCGTATTTTTTAGTCCTTTTTAAGACTTCCTTTTTTTGCCTTGAAGCTGCCCTAATTGTTTATTTTATTTTATTTTACTTTTTTTACTGGAGGCCAACAGGGTCACACAGTTAGTAAGTGTCTGAGACCAGATTTGAACTGAGGAAAATAAATCTTCCCAACTTTAAGCCCAGTGATCTATCTACTGTGCCGCCTAGCTGTTCCTAATTGCTCATTTTAACTGAGAATCCAAAATTTCAATATTCCAATGGACCTGTTATCTCATAGATACATGTATTTTCTCCAGCTATGCAGATGAAAATCTATCTGTGCAGGAACACATTTTGTGACTCTTGATCATGTTCTCTTACATATAAGCCACAGGAGCTCACTCAACTTTCTGGGTCTCCTCCTCTTGTTTTATTGACATGAAATGGATAAAAATAAAAGTGTACTGAGTCAAAGAAAAATCACCCTGTCCTACTTAAAATAACTAACAAGATATTCATGATATCTTTATCAGGTGAGAACAACTTTATTAAATCAATTGAAGGCACTAAACTAATATGCCCTCTGTCACTCCCTGTATATTTTCTATAAAATAGCAAGTCAATTTAGAACCCTGCATTATTGGGACATTGAGCAGCCTAGAGTGTCCTTCTGGGTGAAAAGAGAGAAAAGGAGTTTCTGTCTCATTTTCCTTCCTCCATCCTTGACAAGAGCATGGTCAAAGAATTTTGATTTCTCATTGGCAACCTGTGTCCCTGAAATGGCACTGAATGGTAAAGGTAGCACTGTCTGTACAGAGAGCCAACAACAGATTCAACACATTGAGGAAAGGCAGCTTCAGGATTCTACAAGAAGCTAAACAATTACACCATACCTGTGGGAAACATTGTGGGAAGTCAACAAAGGGAGAAAATGACTTCTGGCAACCAGAAGATGTATGTTGTTCCCTTCTTCTCTTAAGCACATGAACTAGTCTACCCTGGTTTCTTCTAGATTTTGTGTTTACTTTTTGGAAAGTTCAAAGGGATTCTTTGTACCAACTGTTCTTACTATCCTGTCTTAGGAAATATCCACTTCTAAAAGCTGATTAAGTTTCTCTGGCTAATTAATATCATATATATGAATTAATGGGAGAAATACATTGTTTGGGGTTAGAAATCTCTCCTAGAGATGGGAGGTCCTGAGTTCAAATCTGATCTCAGACGTTTCATTGCCTAGTCTTTATTGCTCTTATGGTTTGGAACCAATATACAGTATTGATTCCAAGATGGAAAGTAAAGGTTAAAAATGTTTCTCATATCCCGCTCTGTTAATATTTGAAATCTTAAGAGAGAAGCAAATGATTCTATCCATAGGCAGCCTCTGGGGCTATACCTATTACAGGAATAAAGATGAAAATAATTAATATTAATAATAATTTGCATTCATATAGCACCTACTACATGCCAAACTCTGTGGCTAAGGCTTTACAAAACTATTTCTGTGTCTTTCCTTTACAATTATTATCTATTTTGATCCTTATAACAACCCTGGGAAGTAGGTACAATTATTTTCTCTATTTTACAGTTGAGGATGCAAACAGTGGTTAAGTGACTTGCCAAAGGACACACAGACAGTGAATATTTGAGGCCAGATTTTAACTCAAGTCTTCCCAACTCCAGGCCCAGCTAATCAACCTTATTAGTGAGATTTGGGGTTGGGAATATGTGCCATACATGAAGCTAATGCTGACACCTGGGCATTCATCAGTTATTCATCTAACCATAATTACCATTCCCAATTCTATACTCTAGGGGTCAAGGAGTTCTCTCCCCAGTCATGCATTATTCTCTGAATGTCTTGACTTGCATACTTGCTTTCAATGCCACCAGAAGACGACTATATTTTAAAAAAAATCTTAGCTTTTGTTTTGTGGAAATGCATGGAGCAATGAAAAGAACTGTACAATTTCCCTAAAGAACTGTACAATCTACCTTAATCTGCTCCCCTATGTAATTTACCAAGTTCATTTTCTGTTTTTAATGTCTGTCTAATTCCCAAAGTGGGTGCTACCGCCCCCTGGTGAGTGCTGCAGCGATCCAGGGAGGCGGTGATGGCCACAGGTGCATTTATCTTTCCTATTAATTGCTATTAAAATTAAAAAAATTAATTTCCAGGGGGCTAAGTAATATTTTTTCTGGAAAGGGGTCAGTAGGCCAAAAAAGTTTGGGAACCATTGCTCTAAGGTGCATTTATTAGTTAATGATATTTATAGAACAATCATACAATTGCATACCATATCATAGGCAATAAAATTTTTTCATCCATTTGTTTTTTCTTGTGTGAATAGGCCAAACTCAATGCTCTAAACTGTAGCAGTATTCAAGTTCATGCACAATGTGATTTTCTCCAGAAGCTGAACTCCATAAGGGACAATCCTGTTCAGGTATAAACATAATACTAATAACCTCCTTTTATATAGTACTTCACTACAAAATGTCTTCTTTACAAGAACTTTGTGAAACAGGCAGAGTAGGTGTAATTATTTCCATGTTTTAGCTGAGAAACCCCAAAGCTCAGAGAAATGACAGAATTTGCTCATGATCACATAGCTAACAACTGTTAGATTTGATATTTGTGTTTCAATTTTCTGGCTCTAGGTACAGTGTGCTTTCCTTTCTATGTGCCATCCTACCCTAACTTTCATTCCAAAATAGCAAAATCTCTTTATTCACAGATAGGAATAATTAGCTAAATTTGAACATAAGTTTTAGCTATGTTATTTGGCAAACAATGGGACAAGTTATCTGAAGCACTGATTGGAAGCCAGAAAGTCTTTAGTCGTCCTAATTCTTATCAGCTACTAATGTTGAGAAAGAAAGTGCCCATTGTCACAGAGAGTATAAAAGGTAGATCCAAGAAATTGCAAACTGATCCAACCATTCTAGAAAGCAATTTGGAACTATGCCCAAAGGGCTATAAAACCATGCATACCCTTTGACCCAGCAATATCACTATTAGATCTGTATCCCAAAGAGATATTTTAAAAAGATCAAGGACCTATATGTGCAAAAATATTTACAGCAGCTCTTTTTATGGTGGCAAAGAATAGGAAAATGAGAGGATGCCTATCAATTGAGGATTAGTTGAACAAATTTTTGTAGTATATGATTGAAATGGAATACATGAGAAATGACAAGTGGAGTGGTTTCAGAAAAACCTGGGAATATCTACACGAACAGATGCAAAGTGAAGTGAGCAGAACTAGGACAACATTGCATACAATAATAGTAATATTTTATGATGATCAAGTGTAAATGACTTAATTATTTTTAGCAATACAATGATCTAAGATAATTCCAAAGGACTTGGGACAAAAAACGCTATCCACCTCCAGAGAAAAAATTGATGGAGTCTAAATGCAGATCAAAGCATACTTTCAAAAACTTACTTTCTTTTTCTTTTGGTCTGTTTCTTTTGCAACATAGCTAATAAGGAGATGTGTTTTGCATGACTGCATATGTATAATATATATATCAAGTTGCTTGCCTTCTCAATGAATGGGGTAGAAAGGGAGGAAAGCAAGAATTTGGAACTAAAAGTTTTGAAGAACAAATGTTAAAAATTGTTTTAACATGTAATTGGAAAAAATATAAAAATTTAAAAAAATAAAATAGAAGGTAGAACCAAGAATCAAACCCAACTCTTTTGATTGGATTCAAAGAAAGGATAGGTTGGATCCTATAATCTAAAATTCTATAGAGGTAGTCACTACAAGAGAGAAAGAAATTCTTTCTTAAGGAAAAATTGCTGAAGCTACAAACAGAAACCATTCTGATGAGAAAGAAAAGAAGAAATTGTCGAAAGAGTGGCATATGGATTCAGAGGGATTTTTCTACCAACTTAGATTAAAAAATGTATAGAAGATGGAAGCAAGGTCAAATAAAGGAAAATGAATACAAAAGAGTGACACAGTCTTTTAATAACAGTGTCAGAAGGACTAAAGAATAGATTGAACTAAGCTCAGTGTTTAGTGGTAAAGACAATATAAAGGTCCCTTTTATCTATGTTGGGTGCAAGGGGAATAGGGAAGAAAGAATAAAGACTGCTACTAGGGTGGATGAAATGGCTTCAATTCAACAAATATTTATTAAGTCCATACTATGTGCAATGCATAGTGCTAGGTATTAGGGATATAAAGACAAAATGGAAACGTCTCTCCTCATGGAACTCACATTCTACTGAGAGGGAATACCATATTTGCACCAGATATTTAAGAGCAATATAATTTGAGAAGAGGGAGACAGTACTAAGGGGATAATGAAAAGCTTCCTGTAGGAGGTGGCAACTGATCTGAGGTTTCTAAGAAAGCTAAAGATCGTAGGAGGACGAAATGTAGAAGAAATATATTATAGTCCTCTTCCAAGACATAGAAGCAAGAGAAGATGGGATGCTGAGTTCAGTAATGTAGAACAGTTGATCTGAAGAGAGAAAATAAAAATAAGTGTGGAAAAGCTGGAGGTGGAGTTAGAATTTGAAGGACTTTAAGTACCACTCTGAGGAGTTTGTATTCGATCTCAGAGGCAATAGAAAGACACGGAAGATTCTTGAATAGGAGAATAGCATATTCAGACTTGTAATTTAGGAAGGTTATTTTGACAACTATATAAAGGATGGATTAGAGAGGGAGGAGAGATGAGAAGCAGGGAGATCAATTAGGAGACTACTTCAGTAGTCTAAGCAAGCAGTAAGAAAGGCCTAATCTAGGACTGTGACCACCCTTAGATGGTGAATGGAGAGAAGGGGACAGATGTTCATGATATTATACAGGGAGAATTAGTAAGACTTGGTAATTTATGGATATGGTGTGTAAAAATGAGTGAAAAGTGAAGAATGAGTCCACTTTAAGCATAATAGATTTTGCCCCAGTACGTTATTTTAACTCTGTGTGAATTTTTATGCTTAAAATATATTTGTTATGAATAAGACGTTGTGTGGAAATATGTTTTGTATGACCTCAAATGTATAATTGATATAAAATGTCTTGTCTTCTTTAAGAGGGGAGGGGTGGAAGAAAGAAGTGAATTTGGGAGTCAAATTTTTAAAAATGATTGTTAAAAATTGTATATGTAATCATGAAATATCTAATGAAATAAATAAAAATGATAAAAACAAAACAACATATGTTAGATTTTACTTTCGAATCCATTCTTCTTTCCTCTTCTGTTTCACAGGGGAGTTTATGCCATTCACAGTTGTCATTATGATTGTTAATTGTGTATTTTCTTCTGTTTTTTTCTCATACTTTTTGATCTTTTTGCCCCAAACCTATTCTACTCTTTACAAAGAAGAAAGTAGTGAAAGGGAAGTGAGCTTAACACTAATGACCTACTTCCCCTTGCCCTGTCCCAGATCATAGATTTTTATTCTTTCTTTATTCTTTTTGAATGTTCCTTTCATGGTCTCCCTTTTCATGCTGGAATTTATTTTGCTTATGAATAATCCCTCACTTGACCAAGATCATATTGAAGCTAAAAACATGGGTGACTGAAAGAACGGTGGTATCTCCAATGGAATTAGGGACATTTTGGTTAAGGAGAAGGCTTGAATATGGGACAAAATAATGAGATCCACTTAGAGTTTGAGGTGTATAAGGAACATCCAATTAGAGCTGTCCATTGCAGTTAGCAATGCAGGCCTGAACCTGAGAAAATATATTAGAGATGGATATTTAGATGTGGGAGTCCTTTATATAGAGATGGTGTTGTACCCAAATTTTAATACCTAACCCAGGTTCGTTCATGGCTGGAGGAAGAATCACACTGACAATGCAATATGCAAGAAGAGGCTCATTCTTTACTAGCAATAATAGCTAGGGTCGCTAGGCAGAGAGGCATGCCTGAATGACCCCTTGGAATTCTCAGCCAAGAGTTTATATAGAAATGTTTGGGGAAGGGGGTTGGTACATACATAATTATCAAGGTAGTGTCAGGGACAGGTGGTCAGGAAGCATCTGGGAAGGGGGATTTCAGGGTTAGGGGTCTGGAAGCATTTGGCAAACATACATTAAGTAGGCAAATATTGTTAAGCAGGCAAACATAGACAAACATTCCTCAAGAAGGTTAATATCCATCAGATAAGATAGCTTCAGTTTTAGGTTTATGATAGGGGGAGATAAGGAAGACTGTACTGGGAAACATTGGGGGCTGGGGGTAGCTTGTCCAGGCCAGAAATAGTTCAGTAGACTGCCAGATTGATTTTTAAATCCAACAATGGTAATTTGACTCTGTAGGAACTGATGAAGTCATTAAGAACAGGTATAAAGAAAAAACTGACAAGGACCCAGGATAGACACCTACATTTAAAGTATGATGATCCAGCAAAAGAGTCTGAGGAGAGGCCAGTCAGGTTCAAGAGAGTTGTCATAAAAGCCAAGAGAAGGAAAAATGTGCAGGAGCAAGCTTGTATCAAATTCTGCAGAGAGATAAAGCAGAAGGAAGACTGAGAAAAGGATATAAGATACGGCAAGTAAGAAATTATAGCCCCCTTGGAAAGAATGTTTTTAGTAGAGTGAAGGGATCAGAAGCCATTTTGATTGAGAAGTGAGTAAAGAAATGTAGACAACTAGTGTAGACAGAATTTGGCTGATAAAGGGAAGAGAACTATAAGACAATAGTTTATGGTTATGGCAGGGTGACATAAAGATTACTTTAGTTTGGGGGAGACTTGGACAGATATGTATGTGGCAGTGAAGGAGCTAGTAGATAAAGAAAGATTAGAGAGAAGAAGAGGATGATCGAAGTTGAAAAGCTCCCAGAGGAGACAGGATGAGATGATCAAGGGCACATATAGAGGATTGGCTTTTCCAATGAGTAGAGCCACATATTTTTTTTTAAACCCTTACCTTCCATCTTGGAGTCAATACTGTGTATTGGCTCCAAGGCAGAAAAGTGGTAAGGGTAGGCAATGGGGGTCAAGTGACTTGCCCAGGGTCACACAGCTGGAAAGTGTCTGAGGTCAGATTTGAACCCAGGACCTCCTATCTCTGGGCCTGAGTCTCAATCCACTGAGCTACCCAGCTGCCCCCTTGAGCCACCTATTTTTGAGAGATTTGGTATACAGTAAAGGAGAGGGGGCTAAACATGAGTAATTTTTATTTTCTCAATAGATTAGGAGACAGAGTCCTATGCTTAGAAGGAGTGGAGAACAGGCTTGAGGAGAGAAAAGGTGTGGAATAATCACTATAGAGTTTGACAGAGAGTCTGTGAGGTGAGAATGAAAGGATTGCCATTTGATAGTAAGGATTCAGATGAGTTTAGATAAATTTATAGTGGATGCAGTATGGGCAACTTTGTGACTATCTCTACTAAGATTAGGAGTATAGAAACAATGGGAACGCCTCAACCAAGGATGAGGTTTGTAAATACATGAGCAGTAGTATGACAAGGTGGCAGGGAATTCAAAGGGAGAGGATAGTCTGTAGCAGTACTGGTTAATTATAGCCTCAATATTGCAAAAAGGAGAAAGGGAGGACAAAGCAGAAGTAATGGAGTTATTAGAATCTGTTGCGAGAATGACAAAAGATGATGTGAAGAAAGAAATACTCAACTCTTAAGTTGTTTCTGTTTTCTCTGCCAAGAGAAATAATCTTCACTTTGCGATGAATGGAACAAAAATCAATCTAAAGGGCTAAAACCAAGGATTAATGAAGAGACCATTAAAAAGGTACCTAGCTAGCCTCAATGAGTTCCAGTTAGCAGGAACACATGAACTGCATCTCAAGATACTGAAAGAACTAGCAGATATTATTGCTATTATATAATATATGTGATACATATCATACATATATAACATAATATAATAATTATATTATTATCAGCAATCTCTGAAAGACTGTGGGGAATGGAAGATGTACTTAGAGACTAGAGATAATTTTTTTTTTAAAACCTTTACCTTCTGTCTTGGAACCAATACTGTGTATTGGTTCCAAGGCAGAAGAGTGGTAAGGGCTAAACAATGGGGGCTAAGTGACTTGCCCAGGGTCACACAGCTAGAAAGTATCTGAGGCCAGATTTGAACCCAGGACCTCCTATCTCTGGGCCTGACTCTCAATCTACTGAGCCATCCAGCTGACCCCTAGAAATAATTTTCAAAAAAAGGAAAGGACGTGAAGTCCACCTTCAAAAAAGGTTAGGAAGCCAGTGAGTTTAAATTCAATTCCTAGCAAAATTTCAGAATATATTATTTAAAGGATTATTTTGGAGGGCTTAGGTAGGGAAGTAGTAATCACAAAATAGTTACATCAAAAGAAGTCATACTAGATTAGCATCAATTCATTTTGTTGACAAGGTCACTACAGTGGCAGATTAGGGGAATTCTGTGGTCATTAGTATACTTAGATTTTGGCAAAGCCTTTGACAAAGTCAAGCTGTCCTTGTGGACAAAATGGAAATATGTGAACTAGAGGATACCATAGTTAGGTGGATTTGGAACTGGTTGAAAGACTGAAACCAGAAATCCTTAACTACTCAATGTCAACCTGGACAGAAGTCTTGATCCAGGGATCCTTTCTTGGCCCTGGGTTATTTTACACTTTTATCAATGCTTGGCTAAAGCTATAAACAACATGATTATTTGATTTAACACTGGAAGGAAAACTAACATGTTTTAAAAAAAATTTTGACATACTAATTTAAGATGGAAAATGTAATAGGGATAAATAGAAAGTACTAGGGAAACAAAGCTACCTAGCTATTCTAAGGCTGATGGAAAGGATTAAAGAGAGAGAAAAGTAATAGGGGAAAAAATTAAGTTTTCTACGTCCAGGATTGGAAAGGTATGACCAGACAACAGTTCCTGTGAATGAAATTTGGGGATGTTAAGGGATTGCAAAGCACAAGAAGAATCAAACTTGTGCCATGACAATAACCCTTTTTTCTTCTTCTTAATCCCTTATCTCCATTTTAGAATTAATACTGTTTTTTGGTTCCAAGACAGGAGAGTGGTAAGGGCTGGGCAATGGGAGTTAAGTGACTTGTCAGGGGTCACATAGCTAGGAATTGCCTGAGGGCAAATTTGAACTCAGGACCTCCCTTCTCTACACCTGGCTCTCAATCCACTGAGTCACCTAGATGCCTCCACCATGACAGTAATCTAATGTGATCCTAAGGTACATTAAAATAAATGTTGGGGGGCAGCTAGGTGGCTCAGTGAATTGAGAGCCAGGCCTAGAGACAGGAAGTCCTGATTTCAAATTTGGCCTCAGACACTTCCCAGCTGTGTGACCTGGGGCAAATCATTTAATCCCCATTGCCTAGTCCTTACTGCTATTCTGTTTTAGAACCAATACACAGTATTAATTCTAAGATGGAAGGTAACGGTTTTAAAAAAAAGGAGTTTTGACATTAAATAATGTCCAGATGGAGGATGTGATAGTCCCCTGTACTCTGACCCAGTGAGACAGTATAGTATACTAGTATACACTACACTCAGTTCTGGGCATTTTAGTAAGGTCATTGCCAGGATATATCCCAGAGAAGGGCAATCAGAATGATAAGAGAACTAGAGACGGTGCCAAATAAGTCTCATCTATAAGAGTTGAGATATTAAACCTAGAAAAGAGAAGACTCAGAGGTGACATAATCATTGTCTTCAAGTATGGAAGAGTTGTTAGGGAGAAGAGGGATTAGACTTGTTTCCTTTTTTTCCAGAGGGCAGAATTAGGAAAACAAGGTAGATGCTTTAGAGAAACAGAACCCCAGTTTGATTCAAAATGAGACTTTCTAACAAATGGAATCCCCCCAAGTGGAATAAGTTACTTCAGGAGCCAGTGGGTTCTCTTACTTTGAAGATCTTCAAGTAAATACTAGGTGACCACTTTTGAGTATATTGAATAAAGTATTCCTGTTTAAAGGCAGGTTAGACTAAATGGCTTCTGAGGCTGTGTGCTTTCAAATTTAATGCTCTTTATTTAATCCTTCTGGAAAAGGGGATTAAGAATCCCTATCAGCAAATTTCTCCTCTCTTCTTCCCATTCCCTGGTCTCCTCACTCAATCACAAAGATTAGGTCTTTGTCTGGTATGTATATGCAGGAATATTACTCTATGAAAATATTTTCAAAAGGAGAAATGCTGAGCTGTAATATTAAAAAGTAAAAGGACCAGCAAGATGGCTCAGTGGATTGAGAGCCAGGTCTAGAGATGGGAGGTACTGAGTTCAAATCTGTCCCCAGATTCTTCCCAATTGTGTGATCCTGGGCAAGTCACTTAACTTTCATTACCTAGCCCTCACTGCTTTTCTACCTTGGAACCAATACACAGTATTGATTCTAAGATGGAAGGTAAGGTGTTTTTTTTTCCTTTTTTTAAAGTAAGTAATGTCAAAGGCATTTGGTGTGAGCTGATTGTTTCTTTTTTCTTTGTGTGTTCTATATACCTCCTTCTCTTTAGGAAAGGAGGAAGTGAAAGCAATGAAATTTCCCCTTCCCCTAGATCCTGACTTTTTCTGACCTCTTTTTCCTTTTTTCATCCTAAGAGTAGAATGATGAACTCTATAGTAAACTATATTGAACCATGACATAACAGTACCCCTGGATTCAGTTTATGAATTCTCATTCATTGTAGAAAGGGGTAACACTGTCACCTGCCCTAAAGAATTCAGGAGAAAACCTATGCCCTCATGTCCTCTGGGGGATCCTTGTTCTTCTTCATCTCCAATCTCTCATATCTCAGCAGTGAAGGGAGACAAAGGGATCCAGACTTGCGATTAAGAGCAAAGTTGTAGTAAAGAGAGTTGTGCACTGAGACTCAGGACTTGGTCTCAGCTCTACTACTACCTGTCTGCTTTTGGACAAAGCACTTCCCATCTCTAGTCTCAGTTTCTTTCATTTTCAAATTAGGGAGATCTAGACGGGACTAGATTATTTCTGAAGTCTTTTTCAGATCTCATTTTATGATCTTAGGGCACAGAAATCAGATGTCGGAAGAAGGGAAATTAGAGGAAATTGTACTGAAGCTTGAATCTTCCATAAAAACAAGAAAAAAAAGGAGAATTTTAAAAAACTACTACCCTTCCTAGACAGTCTTTTCCTGCTCACTTACATGTGTTTTTATACATGTCCTTATGTGCATAGAGATATGATTTTACCCGTGGAAACATTTAAAAAGATGCATTGCCTTCTGCTTGGCCACTGTACCCAAAGGAAGATAGGCTTTTTCTTTTGTAGCCAGAAACCTCTGGTATGCATTGTTTTTCCCACAGCAACTTTGTATCCATAGCACTTAGCATAGCACTTTGCACATAGTAGGAGCTTAAAAAATGTTTTCTTTCATTCATTCAATTCATTCACACAACATCCACAGAGGGGGCTCTGTGCCAATCCATAAAGCCTATGCTTGTTGGACACAGTTGCCATAATTGGGAAGTTTATATTCAAACTGGGAGAGATGGGGCAAGCATACAGAAGAAACAATGACAACAATTGCCACAACAAGAAGTCAAAAATAAAAACTCCCTTTATAAAGTTGGTTTCAAAGATAGAAATGAAAAGAGAAAGAGAGAGAGAGAGGAAGAGAAGGAGAAGGAGAGAGGGAGAGGGAGAGGGGGAAGGGAGAGAGG
>NC_058133.1:232865786-232894364 GCF_016433145.1 Gracilinanus agilis | reverse complement strand
AGAGAGAGAGAGAGAGAAAGAGAGAGAGAGAGAGAGAGAGAGAGAGAGAGAGAGAGAGAGAGAGAGAGAGAGAGAGAGAGAGAGAGAGAGAGAGAGAGAATATATGTGTGCTTGTGTATCTAAGGGAGTGAGGTGGGTCTTCCCCAGAGAAGCTCCTTCTACTCTACCTCTCAGCAGTGCTGATAAAACAGAAACCTAATCAGGGAGCCAGCTCCATCACCTTGGGAAGGGGCAAGCAGGCTAGCAGCCTATTGGGCTCACTTCCCCAGAGCTGTTTCAGAGCTGGAGAAACACTTCAGTGATAAGTGAAAGTGTCTGGTTCAGGCCCCTGGGGATTTTCTGCTATCCCGAGAATGAGCAGATAAAGCTTGGTATTAGCGAACACGGATGCTCTCCAGGCAGGGGAGAAAAAAAAATACAAGAGAGATACTCACTGAGACACAGAGGAAGGGACCCCAGGCCCTCTTTCCAGCCCTGGTGGTTATCTCAAATGACATATCAGGCACAATGAAGCAAGACTGCCAGAGGCTTATATAGACTGGGCTTCCAATCTCTATTTTCCCTAACCAACCCCAACTTTACAGAAAAGTGAGCTTTCTGAAGGTAAATATTGGTGTGTAGAACCACTTGCATTGAATATACACACACATACACATGATTTCTTTTGCCCATAATTTTATATGATAACAATGTTGTTGAATCATGTCTGACTCTGTGATCCCATTTGGAGTTTTCTTGGCAAAGATACTGGAGTGGCTTGACATTTAGGTTCTCCAGCTCATTTTACAAATGAGGAAACTGAGGCAAACTGGCTTAAGTGATTTGACTAGGGTAAGATGAGTCTTCTTGACTCTAGGCCTTGTGCTTTATCTACTTCACCACCTAACTGCCCTCTGTATGATAAGAGCTAACATTTATATAGTACTTTAAGGTATTAAAAGCATATTGTATACTTCCTCATTTGATTTTTTTTTAAACCCTTACCTTCCGTCTTGGAGTCAATACTGTGTATTGGCCCCAAGGCAGAAGAGTGGTAAGGGTAGGCAATGGGGATCAAGTGACTTGACCAGGGTCACACAGCTGGGAAGTGTCTGAGTCCAGATTTGAACCTAGGACCTCCAGTCTCTAAGCCTGGCTCTCAATCCACTGAGCTACCCAGCTGCCCCCTTCCTCATTTGATTTTAACAGTACTATGAGGTACTGTGTATAGTGTACTGTGAGGTAGATGCTATTACAGATAAGAAAACTGAGGTTAAAACTTCACCATAGGAGCTGCTAGATGGCTCAGTGGATAGAGAGCCAGGCCTAGAGAAGTGAGGTCCTGGGTTTAATCCTGACTTCAGATACTTCCTAGCTGTGTGATCCTAGACAAGTAACTTTAACTCCAATTGCTTAGTCCTTGCTGCTCATCTGTCTTAGAATCAATGTTTTGTCTTGATTCTAAGACAGAAGGTAAGGGATGTTTTAAAAAACAATAAAACAACAAAACTTTACTACAATCACAAAGTAAGTAAATATTAGAGGAAGGATTCAAACCAAGGATTCTAAGTCCAAGTACAGTATTTTTTCTTCTATGCATTCCTGCTTTCATGCTCTATGAGATCAACTTGGCAATGCTGTCAGTTCCCAAATTTCTACCACTTGGATACTTTCAGGGTCTCTGGGATCAGTGGCTATCTTGACCTTCCCTCTTCTTTCACACTGGAACATCAACATAGACTTCCTAGTACCCTGTGTATGCACCTTCCAGAATCAGGCCCAGATAAATGTCAGGACTGCTCCCTCAATGGGATTTTTATTTTGAGATATACCTGAAGGGCATCTAATCAGGTCAGATGGAAGACCTAAAAAAGCCAATGCAAGTATAAGACATGCAAGGGAAAACATAGGAAGTACCTTTTCATTCATGCTAGCTACAAAATTGACTTGGGTGACATGATACCCAGACACATAAAATGTTTGGAAGTTGGCTAATGTGCCACCTTAGTTCCGGTATATTCCACCCCCAAGTCTTATTCTAGGGCTACCTTCAGGCTATGCTCTATCTAACCTGATTGCTTGAGTATGGAGCTGCTTACCACTCTTTAAATTGCCCTAGAACCAAATACCCTTCTAGAATGGAGGGGGAAACTGGCCTCAGTTTCCTCATCTGTAAAATAAGGGAATTCAATTAGAATTAGATCCCTAAAGTGTCTTCCAGTTCTAAATTATTACCTTATGTCATTAAGTACAGACTGATCAATTAGCCTAGCAGTCTTCCCCTCTCAATTATACTCCTGGGAGTTATCTTTCCCCACCAAAAAACAAACACAGTCCAACTTCATCATCTCCCTCTTGGCTCTCCCCTCCTTCCTGCCTGGGAAAGAGATGATCGAAAAGATGTGGGGAGAAGTGGAAAAAGTTCATAGTCTCAGAAGTTACAACTGTCAGGAATTAGACTAAGCTGTAAAGGGAAAAAATCGCCCCAAGGATATGTTTTTTTGAGACAAAGATGATGAGAAAGTCCCAGGATAAAACAAATCAGAAAAAAATTCCCCATCATGTCCCTCCACCCTCATGGCCCCTGCTGAGAACTGGGCGGTAGGGAAGAAGGCCAAACCTCAGGATAATGTTCATTTTCCCTTGTAACCTCTGGTCCAATTAAAAGGGTTGCACATTTCCAGCTTTACCTCGAAGAATCAAATATAATGGAGCATTAGAATGGAATTGAATTTCCCTTTAATTACCATGGCTCAGAGATATTGTTTAATTTGTAATCGGTGAGTTAATTTGGTTTTTCCCTTTCACAATCATGATGCTCTGTGCACACACATGTCCTTGCACACAGAAAAGAGGGAGGGGGGACAGCCCCCATTCCTGTTCAGATACAGGTACTACAGAGCCAAAAAGCATGCTTGCTTTGCCCCTTGTTACAATAATTCCTCACCATATCCAACCACAAACACAGACTCTTACATACCATTTCATATCATAATATCCACACATGCATGAGTCACCCCCAACATGCAAATGGGAGCATATTTTTTCTTCTAATTACATATTCAGCACTTCTGAGAAAATGAGATTTTAGTAATTCAATTGGACTGAGAAACAGGGCTATAATAAAATGAAATTTGTAACAATCGGGCAGTTAAATTAGTTAAATGGAGAGGAAGGAGCTGTGGAAAATTGACCCCTTGATCTCCTAAGGACTACTCAGACATTTGAACTGAGTTGTGCTAACAAAGCCTTTGGGGTGTTTCAGAGGAGAAAACAACTGGAGCTAGTGGAAGAAGAATATGAGTAAAACTAGGAAGGTGAGGAGCTGTGTATAACAAAAGGAAAGTTACTTTTCTGAGGATTTTTCTTGATCTGGAAGTGGGGACAATAATATTCATGCCACTTACCTCACAGTTTTAAGGCTTAAATGAGATGTAGTAAAGTTTTGAGGTCTACTATCTCAAACCTCCATTTATATTGGTAGGTCAGGTCTCCAGAGGATAGTTTGTTATTTCTCCCATCAGGATCCCAGGTGAAACTCTGAGGAAATGGAGGGTGTTTTCTCTAGTACTCACAAGCTCCCATCAGTATGCTCCTCCACTGATCATCAATTGATGTCAATTAGTCAGTCAGACTTAAATGGCATATTTGATTCAATTGATCCCCTTTTTTCCGCGGTAATATAAATACCAGTTATTATTGTTATAAACTACCAAGATAAACTACCACAAAACTACAAACTAGAAGAACAGAGAAGGAAAGTGAAACATGTCTAGGAAAATACAAATGGAAAATAAGTATCATCTGCCAACATGGGTGTTTTCACTGAACACTCAACAGAAATTTGTTCAACCTCTACTATGTGTAAGGAAGGCACTGTATTAAATGCTAGGTCTATAAAGATGAAAAAATAACCCAGCTCCTGTTTTCAAGGAGCTTATGCTCTAATAATGTTTCTGTAAGTGAAAGGACAATGGGCAGTGAGCCAGAATCCTTGGTTTTAGAGGAGAGAATGAGGACAAGATGGAAGGAAAAGCTGGGACAGAAATTTGAGATCAAGGGTTTTATAGACACTAAAAATGCCTTTGACAGTAGAGAGGGCTCAGGCTAGAGGTAACCAAAAGTGATTTCACTACATTTTTCCTACTATTTCATTTGCCTATTATTTTACATTAGGATTCCAGAAACTACAATCTGGTGACCTTTTCTGAATCTAAATGTACTGTTGGGCATCTAGAACCTTTCTTAAATTCTCTTCTGAGAGAGCAGAAGTAAACATGTCACTGTGGTTCGACTCAGAAATGGATATTTCTTTTTCTAGGGGTAAAAACTGGAAGATCCAGCTCTAGCCTTTACTGTTGTGAATGAAGTAAACTGGCAGTGATTGAGTCATTTAAGGAAAATGGCAGATGAAGAACTGTATACTTTTCTGGATAGGTGGAAAGTGGACAGAAAAAGTTTAACTTTTCCTACTTTAGCGAATTTAGGAGAAATGAAAAGGGTTGCCTTTGGAAGCCTTGAAATTCCTGTGAGGTTGGATAGTATAATGGAAAGTATATTGAGTTTGTAGTCAGAGACTTGAATTTGAAACCTAATTCTGCTGCTTATACTTCTATGTGACTATTGCCTCTCTACATCTCAGTTTCTTCATATATAAAATGAGAGGATTGAATTAGATAACCCGTAAGATTCTTCCCATCTATAAATCTATGATCATAATTTGAGAAGGAGTTGGTGCTCCACTGGACACTTAGAATTTGGTCATATGGAGAATATCCTTGTAAAGGAATGAGTTTGTCTTTTCTGAATTTTGTGACGATCCATGTTGGGATAGTACTGAGGCCTGTTAATTTAATTATTATGGGAAATCATATGGCAGAATGGAAAAAGCATTGGACTTGGAATAAAAAATACTTGAATTTAAGTCATATCTCTGTTATCTGTGTAATCTTAGGTCAATCATGCAGCTTCTCTTAGTCTCAGTTTCATCATCTACAAAATGGGGATAATATTGTCCCATCTACCTTATTATTATATCATAAAGAATAGCTAAGGGGTAGAAAATGTTATGTAAACACATATACATATATGTTAATGCATATATAAATATGTATGTATATAATTATAATTCTAAATGTAATGCATGTGTAGTATGTGGTTGAGTCTAGCCAGAAATCCCTGTGGCCCTTCTGAAATGATTGAGGATGTGGATCAGATTTTAAAATCACATTAGTGGTCAAAAACTTGGGAATTAGAATGATAGGTACTATGAAGATTAGGATAATAGTAATACAAGTTGCTTCTCCTGTTCTAGAGAGTATGACTGACAACATGAGGTAGACAACATGGGAGAGTATATAGAAGTTAGTGTTGTACAATTTTGGCCATGCTATCCCCAGGCATTGCTAAGAAGATCAAGACAGTAGTGAGGCTATCTGCTAGTTATGGAAAACAATTTCTCTTGGCCTTTTCCCTGGTAAGTTTTGCCCTGACTTTATAAATGAAAGAGGGTGATGATTATTACTTCTAAGCCCAGTCCTCCTGATTTTTGTACTTGTGAGGAGAAAACTAAGAAGCCAAGAGCAATACAAAAATGGGCAGAGGGACAGCAGCAGAATCCTTTCTATCATGGAAGCAGTTGAGAGATTGTAGTCATTAAGATGCCAGCAGTGGACTCCAGATCCTGTGAACTTGCCTTGCTGAATTCTGTTTAGGCTGTTGACAAGTCAGTGATATCTCAGTCCTTATCCATTTTCCCTCTTTGTCTTCTCAAGGTTTAAGCCTGATGTTTCCTCTAGCCCCTCCCTATTTTGTTATTTCTTAAAAATAAGTTTACTTTTTCATGTTTAAATATTTACTTTATCTTTCAAACCATCAAATTGTAGAAAATCTGAATCCCTAAATTGTATGTATTATGATAAGAATACATCTTGGAGAGGAGTCATTGTAAAGAAGGAAATTTAAAACTGGTATTTTGCTATAAAGACTTCTCTGGTGGGGTACTCAGAAACTTCATGTTTACAATTTCTGAGAGCAGAGAATATATAACTGGCTGGGCTGGGACTAAGGGCATCTGCCTTCTCCATCCACTCCCATTCCTCATTCTACCTCCCACAGGCCTAGTTTGAACAGAAAATCACTTCTCTAAAGGGAGAAGGAATTGCTAGAGAGAAAAATCATACCCCAAAAAGGGAAGAATAGCTCAGCCCACAAAAAACTAGAATGTGTAAAGTGTCTGTTGACCTTGACCAGCTGTTCACTAATTTAGCATATAGCAACCATTACTTTAACACAGGGACACATTTGTAAAATCTGGAAGAGCTGTTCACGTATGCAATGGGGAGTGGATTTGGCTAGCTTTTAGAATATATTTGTAGGGCAGTTAGGTGACTAAGGACAGAGAGTTAGGCCTAGAGGGGGTGGGAAGACTTGGGTTCAAATCTGATCTCTGATACTTGCTGGTTGTCTGACCTTGGGCAAGTCACTTAACTCCAGTTGCCTAGTGCTTATTGCTCTTCTGCTGGAACCAATACTTACTATTGATTCCAAGATGGAAGATAAGGGTTTAAAAAGAAAAAAAAAGAATGCTCCATATATATATATGGAGCATGTATATTCCATATATGTGTGTGTGTATTCATTTGTGTAATTAGGACTTTGCTCCCCAGGGACTCTTTTTCCCAACATCCCAGTTATGTATCTACACAATGTACTAACAAAGATAAAAGTTTTGTACAATTCTGCCCTCTCTCTTCTCCTAGAAATGTGACTGTGGAGGTTGGGCAAGAGTCAGGCAGGAGAAATTTACTTGTGTTTTTTTTAATTTCTTCTACTTCAAATGATTATTAATAAATCATATAAAATATTATACTTGGAGTTATTGATATTAATTTAAATTTTACACATTACATATTCTCCCTCCAATCTTCAATAGGATATAGGTGACCCTAGGGTCTCAAGGCTAAAACAATTGGACCTCAAGCTCTGATGATTCTACAAAATTGCAAAGGATGATGGATTAAACCATCAAGTATCTACTGATGATGGCCTCTGTTTTTGCACAAAGAAGTTAGGAAAAGGAGCTAGACCTGTGATTTCACTGTTATATGAAATTCTCAGGTGAGGAAATTCCATCTACCAATGTAACTTGTTGTATTTAGTCTAAAAGAGTTGCCTATGGGTGTAGAGGGATTAAGTGACACATAGTATATGCCAGAGGTAGGATTTGAATTCAATTCTCCTAATTTGGAGATTAGCACTGTAGTCACTATTTAGTGTTGCCTTTCTAAATCTATACATAGTAGGCACTTAATAAGTTTTGGTTGAATTGTGGTCATTTGAACTGTCCTGAATTTGAAAGAGGCTAATCACCAGAATTTTGACCATGGGGTGGCAAATTTTTACAGCCATAGCAACTCACAAAACTATCTACTGAAATATAGAAGGTTTATGATCTGTGTTGGAGGAGGGAGTACCCACCTAAAGGCAATCACAGATGCTTGAAACATGCATATGCATGCATACACATGTATACATATACACATATGTATGTATATGAAATTATAGTTTGACTCTTGTAAATACAAATTTTGCATAAACTTGAAGAGAGAGAAGAGATTTGGAAAGTCAGGAGAGGAAGGGACTGGAGGGCAGGGATGGATGCTGGAGTTTGGGTACACAAAAAGGTGGCAGCAAATATTAAAGGGATCCTAGCTACTAAGATCTGGCCAAATAATTGCAGTGGTCTAGGGTATATCAAGCTTATATTGATTAGGGATTTAAGCCAGTAGAGGTGGAAAATGGGAAGCAACTTGTAAGAGTTCTCATTCTTTGGGGGCAGGTCTAGAAACGACAGGAGGAGGAAGTGTAGTTAAATGGAAAGAATGTTGAATCTTAAGTTGGAGAACTTGGGTTCAGATCTTTCCTTTCATACTTATTATCTTGGGCAAGTCACTTAGGTTGAACCAGAGGACCTCTCATAAGTTATGATCTGTGTTGGAGGAGGGAGTACCCACCTCAAGGAAATCATCTACCTCTAATCTTCTACCTCTACGATCTCATGATTGGGAAGCTGACCAAAGACCTGAAACAGATAGTGTCAGGACCCTGCATTGGATAAACCAATGGAAATTTGCTTACGGTCAAAGAATTTGTGGCTATGAGAATATGAAAACATCGCACCTCTCCCGGAGCTACCTATTATGTCTCCATGCCAGGGCAGGGACAGCCCCAAGGCCTCTGAAGGCCAAGCCAACCATCAGGTCCCATCCTATGGCCCCTGAACTAGTAAGTGAATAGAGACCTTGTTTCCTGTTTTATCCTGACTCTGGGCAACTCCTTTGGCTAGGATGGCAAAGAAGTGTAAGAGATACCACCTGAAGACTGAAGACCCCTGTTCTCCCTATCCTCACCTCCCCAATCCATACCCATCCCCCACTGGGGAAGAACAGCTGCAGAACAGGTCTTTGTTCAGCTCTTCTGCCTGGCTTTTCACAGTCCAGGTGCAGTATGTGTCTCTGGGCCAGATGGCATCCAGACAGCCTGATTGAGCCCTTCCCACCCCCTGCTTCCTCAGAGCCTTTACAGAAGTCCAACACTTCTGCTGAGCCACATAAACAATCTAGGGAGGAGAGAAGGCAGGTTGGGTGGGAGGAGAAGGAGAGTGTAATAGGGTAGGGTGGGACTCCCACCTGGTAGCCTGAGCCTGCTGAACTTTCTAAAGAATCAACAACAATGGCGCCATGCTCTCCCCTGCTGCTTGTAGAAACTCCTCCCTGGGTCCGTCACTGTAGCAGCTTGGATTGGAACAGAGAGGTAATCAATAAAGACTGTGAAGGTGTAGGCGTCAGGGATTCTTCCATGTCAGGGGGAAGTCAGGAGTGGGGAAGTTTGAGGTTGGGGTTTATACGAGTAGGGGGAAGAGAGCTGACCTGGAAAACTGCTGAAATCACTTTTGGCCAGTGGGTCTATTAATGCGATCAAATTATAGAAGTCACACTGGGCCAACCTCTCCTTTGGGAAGGTAAGGATGAGGTGTGGGAAGTTGAGAGAAGAAGAATACAAAGGCAATGAATTGGGGATCATTGGTCATTTTGCAAAGATAATATTTTTAACGTTGCTAGTAGGCAGTTGGAGATAGGAAGGGAGAAGAGCAGCAGGGGCAACATTCTGAGGAGGAGGGGAGTCTTTAAGGCTAAGGATTCATCTCTCACCCTCAAATGAAAGAAAAGGAAACAAAGACAGGTTAGAGGGTCTGAAATCCCCAGGATATGGGGGGAAGAATGTTACCTGGAATGGGGAGTCAGAGTTTTAGGGGATGACTGACTTAAAAATAATAATGTACTACTCTTCATATATAGGGTAACACTGCTGGCCTATCTGCTACAGTAAGATGTGTTTTTGGAATCATTTTGCCATTCCTATTTGCCAGCTGTAGGGAACAGCACACTTTGTGGTCATAGAATAGAGGCTTGTTAGTTTTCCTGTAAAAATGTCCAGGCAGGGATCAAACCCACAACTTTGGTCCCATTAACACTATTCCTTAATGAACTAAGCTAATAATGATATATCTTACATTTATATAAGGCTTTAACATTTATAATGTACTTTCCCCAGAATAGGAAAGTAGGCCGTTCAAGTATTATTTCCCTTGTTTTATAAATGAGGGAGCAGAACACTGAAGGGACTTGCCCAGAAACACATATCCAGTAGATGTTGGAGCTAGGATTTGAATGGCTGTGTCTAAATGCAAATCCAAGTTTAGGGCTCTTTTTAAGATACCACATACTGCCTTGAAATGAACTGGTTGTTGAGATGAACTGTTGGTTTGAAGATGACATGAATGGGCAGTAAGGTGATTGTCTATAGGTAGATTGTGGGCATACTGTCTAGATCAGAGGTTCTTAATTTAGGTTCCATTAACTTTTGGTTCTATTTATTTAAACCCTTATCTTCTGACTGAGAATCAATACTAAGAATCAGTTCCACAGCAGATGAACCATAACAACTAGGCAATGGGGGTTAAATGACTTGCCCGGGGTCACATAGCTAGGAAGTGTCTGAGGCCATGTTTGAACCCAGGACCTCCTGTCTCCAGGCTCGATGAGTCATTTAGCTGCCCTGGTTCCACTAACTTTCAAAAAACATCTTGATAACTATATTAATAGAATTGGGTTTTTTTTTTGGTAATTCTGTGGCTTATTTATACATTTAAAAACATTATTGGAAAAAGGAGTCCCTGGGCTTCACTATAGTCTCAAAAGAATCTACGAAACAAAAAAGGTTATGGGCCTCTGGCCTAGATTTTAGGGTCAGTCTTCTTCTCCCCTTCCTTTCCATATTCAAACCTAAACAGCACAGCTTCTCTTAGTACTCACTTTCTAACTTCCTTCTCAATTTAACAGATACCACTGATCTTCTCTGAATCAGGGTGAGGCATTTAAAAACCTTACTCTCCCACCTGCCACTCCTTGCTCCTAATTTCCTATAACAAACATATACAGGGTCCAAGGCCTTTCACATTAAGGGGGAGTCAGAAGGAGGAAAAGGATGTCCTCAGCATAAGGGCTTTTTGCTCTCTGAATGTCTGCCTTAAGGTGCTGTCCTCATCCTTTCTCCTCTCCCCAAAAGCAGCCTCTCACCCCCCAGGCCTTTCAAATATTTATCCTGATTTCATTTTTGAAAGGGAAATAATGAGTGAAAGAGAAGGGAAAAAAATCTGAGATTCTCATTTGAAAGTTAATTAGTCTAATTAGTTCTAATTAAGAGCTCCCAACACAATGCAGTTCATAAATGAATTGCCACTATCTCCTTCTCATTCCCTCTGGTTCTCATTTCAGATTTAAAATGGGGAGAATGGAGAGACAGTGGGGATGCACCAACTGGGGAAACGATGGGGAGGGGGCCAGCTGGAGGCCCAGGTGTCCTTGTGGGGAGCAGGAGCAAAAGGGAGCTGCTCATTTCCCAGGGCTGAGCCCACTGAGGTGGAGCCCGGCTGTCAGCATATCAGGTAGAGGTTTCTTCACAGGCCAGTGATCAGCCTACAAAACTGTGTTCCCTTTGCATAATAGAAAGAACTTTTAAATCCAACCCCATTAATGCTCCAATCTCATTAAAACTCCTTCCTGCTTTAGGGTCCTAACTTTTAGTACCTCTGGGCTTTATCCAGGAAACTGCATCCGAGTCCTTCAGCTTCTGCTTGAGAGGTAGGGGAAAACTATCGTGACCTGGATCAAAGATTGCTGGCTAGAGGCCAGGGAAGGTCAGGTTAATGCCCTCCTGCTCTTCTACCTCTGTCCTTTGAAGTTACAAATGCTGGACAAATGAAAGCTATCTAGGTTATCATCAACCCAAGGCTTAGACCCCTAGCTGGGATGTGTTTCAGGGCTATAATGAGGGAATGGGGCAGAGGAGGTGGGAGAAAGGGGAGGGAGAATATTGTCTCATTGGCTTCCTTTTGCAAAAAGAGTAGGTGAGGAGAAAAGAGCAGAGGGGAAGACTTAGCCCAGATGATTTTCGAATGCATAACAAGACATGAGGGAATCCCTCTGCCTCCTACATCCTGCCCTTTTCTGGGGAGAGAAGGAAAAATTATACACACAATACAGACTGGTATGGATTACCCACACTAGGCAGGTTAGCAGAGACTGGGTCTTAGTGCTCTTTCTGCTTCTCAATTATTGATGCCACTGGCCATAACCCCAACAGAAGATCAGTGTTAAGGCGCTCCTGCCACCACAAGAGCACCAGAGGTCTGCCCTGCCTCCGATACCTCCTTGGCTGACTACCAGGACGTTTGATGAGTAGCTGACAGCAGAGTTTTGGCCATAAGTCTGTGGGCTTCTTGGCTAGGAGTAAAGACATAAAACTTTGTGACAAAGGGAAGAGGAGGAGCCATCATATTAAAAGTTGTGGGACAGGATCTAAGGACAACAAAGATGTTTTTCTCCACAGCCTGGGGAAGTGGTTTCCCTTCTACCTCATGCTCCCCACTCAAACGTCTTCAGAAAGCTGCTCCCTAGACTAATCCAAGCTGTAGCCTTCCTTCCTAGTGACTGTCACCAAGCCTATTCTCTCCCTTCCTTGTAGACATTCTTCTGGTAAATAAAACACATTTCTACCTGGGTAGTGCTTTAGCCAAACAAAGTATACAGTTTTTCCCTTAGGGGCAGTTAATCACATGCCTCCCGTATCATTGATTCTACCAGAGGGGCTGCCTGGGTAGGGAGGCAGCATTGGATATGATGGAGGGCTGTACATAGATTTAGGAGGAGAAACAGCCCCAGGGATACTCTCCAGCTTTTAGCTCAGAGCTCACCACTCATACAAAGGATGTTCTGATGAGGGTGACAGGAACAATTGGAAGGGATGATTTCTGAACCAAGATCAAAACAATTAAATAGGCTTAGCTCAGAGTCACTAATGAGGGGGGATCCAATAACCACCTACAGGTACGTGAAAGGCAGGAGAAGATTCAGAGAAGGGAGATAGGAAGCATTTAGAGGATCCCAGGGGAGGAATGTATTGAGAAAGAGACAGATGCAGGCTGAACATTTCCTAACGGCATGAGAGATATATGAGACTGAGGGACTGTTTCCTTAAGAGACACTTATGAAAACCCCAAGATTAGAGATGTTTAATGGAGGGTGTGAGATGTCTTAACCCTTTCATTGCTGGGACTACTCCACCCCTAGCTCCCAGCATCAAGGCATTGGTATAGGGAGAGGAAACAAAGAGTCCTAGTAATCACTCAGTTCAATGGCTACCCTCAATTAACTTGCCAGATACTGGTCTGAAAGGTGTCCCACACTAATCATCTAGTGACTAAATTCTAGTCAAACCATAGGCAGCTAGGCACTGTGGGAGTGAAAGAATCTGTCCCAGGGCTGATAAAAACAGCACTGGACTAGATGTCAGAAGACCTGTTTCTAGTTCTAACTCCACCATTTTACTAGCTGTGCAACTTTGGGCTCAGTTTCTTCATCTGTAAAAGGGTGATGATAATGCTACAATCTTTGTACATACCTTAAAGGATTGTTGTGAAGATGGAATGAGATAATGTGCTTTATAACTGTCAAGTCCCTATGGAAATGTGAGCTATTATCAGAGGCAGACAAAACACTGACTTAAAAGCTCTTACAAAGAAATATAATAACAGCTCACTTTTATATGGCACTTTTCATGTTTTTCCATGGTTGACAAAATACTTTCCTTACAGCAACCCCCTTTGCAGTAAGGTAAGTACCCCATTTTCCAGGTGAGGAATCTGAAGCCCAGAGACCTGACATGGTTTGCTCAAAGTCCTCAAACTAGAAAGTGAAGTTGGACTACAAATTCGAATTTCCCACACCTAGTCCAGGGCTATTTCCACCACTATGACTTCCTACCTCTAGACTTAATATTGGTAAAAGGCATAGGATGATGAGTTTTCTATATTTTTCACATGAGTAGTGACTGCTCAAATTTGAAAACAGTACAAGAAAAGAAGTAAAATTAAAATAGTATAAATAGACTGAAAAGGAAGAGACCAGGAGGAAAGGTGCCCATTCACTACTGGTATTTCTAATATGTGATATTCATATATGAAAGTTGTTGAGATTGG
The DNA here is from genome assembly GCF_016433145.1 of Gracilinanus agilis. Classification (NCBI taxonomy): domain Eukaryota; kingdom Metazoa; phylum Chordata; class Mammalia; order Didelphimorphia; family Didelphidae; genus Gracilinanus; species Gracilinanus agilis. The sequence goes on along the minus strand of NC_058133.1, from coordinate 232,880,785 downwards.
CTAGGCTTGTTAGGCTTTCAATGATGTCCCTTCCCCAACTCCCGTTTTTTGATGTCTTTTCCTTTTAGTCTCAGGTCCCTAACCTCTCCCTTAATAGTTCTCAAACATGGGATGGGAAACAGCCAAATCTCTTATCAAGTGGCCCATTTGAGTTCCTTTGCATGAATTTACCCCCTCTCTTTCTCCTCTCCTCTTTTCTCCCCACCATAGTCTTTCACTCTTCTTATACTTATAAATATGTAACTTAAATTCTGATAAAATCAAAGGGTATATCTTTTCAGAGAAAAAGGTTCAAGATGAGTGGGTAAGGTACCCCTCCATTTCTTCTGAATGTCTTCCACCACTGATTCCTTGGTCACTCTGCACTCTTTTTAAAATCCTCACCTCCCATTTTAGAATCAATATAGCATATTGATTTCAAGTTAGAAGAGTGGTAAGGACTAGGCAATGGGAGTTAAGTGACTTGCCTAGGGTCAACATTAAGGAAGTGCATGGGGCCAAATGTGAACCCAATTCCCATCTCTAGGCCTGGCTCTCAAACCACTGAGTTGTTCCTCACTCTCCCCTTTCTGAGTTGAGTCCACCTTCAGGTCCTACCCGCACATTTTCTAGGGAATATCTGTTGTTTCTAGGGAATATCTACTGATTTGAAAGGAAAGAGAGTGAAAATCTGCTTGGGGCTGACAAAAGGGGTTTAGGAAAGGTGTGTATCAATTCTGTTCTCCATAGAGTTATTCCAAATATTAGGCAAAGAGGATGACAAGAATCTCTTTGCAAGGTCATGCCACTGTAAAAAGTTTTCACATTTTAAGTGGGGAATGGGTGAGAGGAAGGATTTTTGTAAAGGGGAAGGAAGGTCGCTTCTCAGGCTTCATGAAACTAGATGTATGTGGGGGAAATCCACAGCCAGAATTGAGAGTTAGAAGCAGAAGGCAGATTGAGAGGGTAAATGAATGAAGGGGCTGTCCATAAACATTTTATTTATAGGAGCAGCAAAGTAGCTGAGCAGATGGTAATAGATTTAGGAGGCACAAAGAGCTCAGGACTCTTCAGCCCTTCCAGTAAATTACTGCCACAAGGAGAACAACTTATGAAGTGGCTGGTTCATGATCCCTACCCTTGTTGTTTTAAGCTGAGCACCAGGGAGCTGGGAAGACTGAGCTCAACTAATTATAACTGTCTTTACCTTGTTGGGATTGGAGTTGGGGTGGGCAAGGGGATTAAAACTGGCTATATTAGGGACTTGGTCTTCCCCTTTCTGCCCATGGTTGGGGTGGAGCCAATGGTATGGGTGTGTATGTTGGTTTTTTTCCAGGGGTGGTGGTGGTGGTAAGAATGATGGATGCTGGGATGGTTTTGGGAAGATGTTATACCTAGTTCCTGAAAGAGGGTCCAAAAAGAATGTCTCCCTTCTCACAGTACCCAGTATCTGGATCCCACTGGGGTGGCTGTTCTTGAGAAAGAAAACAACTTAAAATAGATATGATTTGTCTTCTCTTCCTTCCATTGGTCAATCTCTTGTCCTTATAATTAAAGGGCAGTGAATAGCAGTGACAATTTCTTCATGCTGGGAACCTAGGAAAGGTGTATTGATCATGCCTATAATATACTTACAGTTTTTTTTTTAATCCTGGGACTCCATTCAAGGAGCATAGGGCCACAACCAGTAGGCAATGGGACATATAGTCGCTCAGGGTCACCCAGCTGGGAAGTGTCTGAGCCCGGACTTGAACCTAGGACCTTTTCGTCTCTCGGCCTGGCTCTCAATCCACTGAGCTAGCCCAGCTGCCCCTACTTTAGGTTGCAGTTTCTTTAGCAGTGTAGTTTTTACAGGGTGGGGTTGCTAGCCCAACGCCCAACCCTCCTCCTTTTTCATCCGGGCTAGGGACCGTCCTTGGCCCAGGAGTGGTAAGGGTGGGCAGTAGGGGTCAAGTGACTTGCCCAAGGTCACACAGCTGGAAGTGTCCGAGGCCGGACTTGAACCTAGGACCTCCAGTCTCTAGGCCTGGCTCTCAATCCACTGAGCCACTCAGCTGCCCTACTTACAGTTACATGCTGGATAATTGTACAGGGAGTCAATCACCACCACCACCACCATAACCAATCACACACAAGCATACACACACAGAACAGAGCACATATGCTCTTTTGGATTGGAACCCTCTTTGTACTTCAGCCACATGCTTAATATCACTAGTGAGTCTGCACATGCTACAATCACATGGAGATAGAGTCATTTGTACTTAATTCTATTTATAAATAATCCCACATCTTGAAATAAACCCACAGATGAAATTCCAAGACTGTGCTACCTGCACACCAATGTTACCACCATTCACCTCTCTAAAGGTACAAATATGGAGGGCAGTTAGTACCCTTAGCCCTATGTACATGCATGTGAATATAATTCCTGCTGTGCCTCAGTGTATGCAACTGCAGAATGGGCACCTTGCCCACTCACTGCCCAGCACACAGTAGAGGAAACAGATGCTACATGGAGTTGTGAAAATACCATCTTCTTGTCAGCTTGAGTTGTCATTTTCTACTTGGGTGATGTGAGCAGCAAAGGCTGAACCTCTACAATCATCATAGAATATTAGCCCCCTCCTCTACCCTATGAGAAAGAGAGAAAAAGACAAGCCAATAGATGACTGAGAATGCAGATGACCAAGAATGAAGAATGCCACGACCTTCCAACAGAGAGATGATGGACTTAAGATGCAGAACGAGGGACATATTTTTGGACATTGATCAATGCAGGTGTTTGTTTTGCTTGACAGCATATTTGTTATGATGGTTTTCTTTTTCTCTGTCTTTTCCATTAGGGTGGTGGGAGAGGAAATGAATATTTTTTATTTAAAATATTTTTAAAGTATCCACTAAGTCTTTCTTACACCCAGAGCTAGAGTGCTAGGCCAACAGATTATATATATATATATATATATATATATATATATATATATATATATATATATATGTATAGATAGATATATGTATAGATAGATATATGTATATATATAACTTTTTCTGATATAAAAGAAAGATTAATAAATTTAGAATTAGGGGACCTGAGTTCAAATCTCAGTCCTGCTATTTACTTTTCATAAACTCTTGAATATATCATGTAAGGTTGCTGGGTCTTACTTTGCTTATTTTGAAAAGTAATTTGACTACATAATCTCTAAGGTCTCTTCCAGAAGCAAAACTATGTACCCTGAGTTTAATGAGTAGAAATAAGGAGTGGGAGTGAGAGAATGATAAAAGGTGGTTTGCATGTTAAAATGTTTGTGGGGTGGTGAGAAAGTGAAATAGGAAGAAAAAAGAGAGGAGAATGAAGGGGAAAAATAGGAAGGAAGGAAATAGGCAATTATTAAGCATCTACTATGTTAGGCACAGTGCTAAACACTTTACGGATTTTTTATTTATTTCTCACAAAACAACTGTAGGAGGAAGGTACTATTATTATCCCCATTTTGAAGATGAGGAACCAGGGGCAAACAGAGGCTCACACAACTTGTAAGATTCTGAGCCTGATCTGGAATTCAAGTTTTCCTAAGACTAGAACTCTTTCTACAATGCCACCTAGTTTTCTCCTTTATGCTAACTTTGAGCAACAGAGGAAGAGTCAAATAAGATATTATAGATCATTGAGGCCAATGGCAATTTCTGTATGATAATTTGATTGAAGTGGTGGTGGTGATGGTGGAGATTTACTAACTAAGGAAGGTGAAAAGAAAAGGGGGAAGAATGAAAATCCATAACACTGAATAAGATCAGCACTGGTAGCAAGTACTCTGAACAGGGCAGGAACCACAGACAAAAGTCCAGGAAGGTCTAGCTTGTTGTAATACAATAGTTTGGTCTTGGGCAACCCACTGGCTGGGAAACAATGACTGAGATGGATGCCCCTGTCTCTACAAGAAAGCCCTGTAAATGAAGCATAGGTACAATTTACCAGCCCACACAATTCTTTTTTTAAACCAACCACAAATGAAATCAGCATTCTTTTGCACTTGCCTGGGATGAATCATTGTTCCTCTTGGGCAAACCAACAAGGGGCCCCCAGCCAAGCTTCTCCATCATCGCAGGCACATAGGCTACTCTCCATTTAGCTACTATTTTCCTTTTCCAATTGGTTTTCTTGAGCCATATGCCTGATTTTGGGCTATCAGACTCCCCATACATTAGGCTCCTGAAAGCCACTTTCTATAAGAAGTGTTCAAAGGAATCTTTATCTTCTCTGGCTTCATCTAATTTAGAATTAAGGAAGAGTAAGGTAGTCTTAAACACTTCTACTTTCTTCTCCCAAATTACCTTAAGTTCAGTAAACTTAAGTGCCTACTGTGTGCCTTGCACTGCTCTGGCATTGGTATGAAAATGGAATGAGCAGACTTGGGGAGTTTGTGACACATCTCCGAAGGAAAATACAAAGTTTAGGGAAGACATAGGTTCTGCCTTCATAAAAGTGACAAACTCAAATAACTACAGCGTACCCTCATAAATAAAAGGTTGTCATTCTGGAGGGCAATTTGCAATTATGCGCAAAGGGCTTTAAAAGAATGCCTACTCTCTAATCCAGCCACACCACTGCTGGGTTTGTACCCCAAAGAGATAATAAGGAAAGAGACTTGTATAAAAATATTTATAGCTGTACTCTTTGTGGTGGCAAAAAACTGGAAAATGAGAGGGTATTCATCAATTGGGGAATGACTGAACAAATTGTGGTATCTGATGGTGATGGAATATTATTGTGTTGAAAAGAATAATGAACTGGAGGAATTCCATGTGAACTGGAATGACCTCCAGGAATTGATGCAGAGCAAAAGGAGCAGAACCAGGAGAACATTGTACACAGAGTCTGATACATTATGGCACAATCAAATGTAATAGACTTTTCTAATAGCAGCAATGTGATGATCCAGGAAAATCTAGAGGAACTTATGAGAAGGAATGCTGTCCACATCCACAGAAAGAACTGTGGGAGTAGACATGAAGAAGAAAAACATATGATCAATCATGTGGCTCGATGGGGATATGATTAAGGATTTTGACTTTAAATGATCCCTCTATTGCAAATATGAATAATATGGAAATAGGTTTTGAACAATGATATATGTAAAATCCAGTGGAAGAGGGCTTCCAGTTAAGATGGTGGCAGACTAAGGAGCAGCAGCCTGATCTCTCCTAACTGAACCATACAGGACTCCTCAAGGGGACATAAAAACGAATCCAGACGAACGAAGGGACCCCACAACAGGGCGCAGCATTGAAGGTACGTGGAATTGGGGCATTTCCACGCTATAAAGGGGTGAAACAGCTCTCACTAAAACGCGAGAGGAAGAAGCCCCTCCCCTACCCCCCACACCACGTACAACTCAGAGGCCAGCACACAAGAGTTAAAGCAGGTTTGGGGCACCCATAAAGTCACTGGCAGCTCCAGGGCTTGTTCCTGAGAGCAGCAAGACTTAGGACCCCAAGAGGCTAAAGAATGCACACAGACTTTCCTGAGTGCTTGCGTGGGTGAAGGCATTGCCCTAGGCGGGGACAAGGATCTTGAGTGCAGGCTTAGACCTCGAGTGGGAACCCTGTGCAGACGGGAGCACAGCTGTGGAAGCGGTGCCCTGAGACTATTGAAGGAGCCTCGGGCAGACCAGGGACCACCAGGAGGCTCCACCCAGAGAACAATGGGACCTGAGACCTTGGGAGTCTAGAGAGCACAGACAGACCCTGAGTGTGAGGATAAAGCACAGAAGGCACTGGGCTAACAACAATGGCAAGCCAAAATCAAGAACCCCAGAAGAGAAAGATTATCAAGAACTCTGGAACACTCGACAACTTTTACACAGAGAAAATCCAGACAACAGAGGAGAACAAACAAGAAATCATATCCAAACCTTCCCAAAATAATGAAAACTGGTCACAAGCTATGGAAGAGTTGAAATCTGAGATGATGAAAAAGATGGAAGAGATCTGGCAAGAAAATAACAGTTTAAAAGGCAGAATTTTGCAAATGAAAAGTGAGGCATGTCAACTGAAGACCAGAAATGACCAGACTGAAAAGGAAAACCAAAAGATGATAACCGAAAACCATTCCCTAAGGGCTAGAATTGAGCAATTAGAAGCTAATGATCTCTCAAGACAGCAAGAACAAATAAAACAAAGTCAAAAGACTGATAAAATAGAAGGAAACATGAAATATCTCAATGAGAAAGTGACAGATCAAGAAAACAGGGCTAGAAGAGACAATTTGAGAATCATTGGTCTTCCTGAAAAAGCAGAAATTAATAGAAACGTAGATTCCATACTAAAAGAAATTATTCAGCAAAATTGCCCTGAAGTTCTACAACAAGAGGGCAACATAGACATTGAAAGGATCCATAGATCACTCTCTACAACCCAGGAATATAATAGCCAAATTGAAGAGCTTCCAAGTAAAAGAAAAAATCTTACAAGAAGCCAGAAAGAGACAATTCAAATATCAAGGAGCACCAATCAGGATCACACAGGATTTAGCAGCCTCCCCGCTAAAAGACTGCAAGGCTTGGAATATGATATTCAGAAAGGCAAGAGAGCTGGGCCTTCAACCACGGATCAACTACCCATCAAAACTGACTATATACCAATGCAACTACCAACAATTTGGAAATTGGTCTTGATCAAGGACACGTGACAAAACTAGTGGAAATGTGCATCAGCCATGGGTGGGTGGAGTGCGGGGGGTGAAGGGAAAAGGAGGAGCATGAATCATGTAACCATGTTAAAAATGAATATTAATAAATGTTTGAAAAAAAAACTGACTATATACTTCCAGGGGAAAGTATGGGCATTCAACAAAATTGAAGATTTCCAAGTATTTGCACAGAAAAGACCAGGACTAAATGGAAAGTTTGATATCTAACCACAAAAATCAAGAGAAACATGAAAAGGTAAATAAGAAACAGAGGAGAAAGAAAGAAAACTCATAATTTTTTAAATTTCACTCTTTAAGGGCTTCAATAAGATCTAATTACCTGTATTCCTATGTGGAGAAATGCTATGTATAATTCTCTATAGTGAACTCTATTCACTATTATAGTATTCACTATCATAGCAATCAGAAGAATAATTGATAGGGAGAGGACGGAATACCAAATGGTCTAAGATGACATAGGGGGGTGTGAAAGAGAGGGGTGAATAGTAGGGGACACCAAGAGAAACTTGAGTGAATAAGAAAAATAGGATATTCTATTACACACAAAGAGGGCATGGGAAGGGGAGGGGACAAATACTATTATAAGAAGGAGAGGAAGAGAGCATTAAGAGGTAATATTTAAACCTTACTCTCAGTGTAGTCAACCCGGAGAGGGAAGAGTAGCTATATTATCCATTGGGATAAAAAACTCTATTTAACCCTACTGAGAAAGTCAGAAGGGATAAACCAAGGGAAGCAGGGGAGTGGGGAGGTCAAAAAAGGGAGGGGAGAAGAAGGGGGAGGGAATTCATTAGGCCTTTAAAAATAAAAAGAAGGGAATAACAAGGGAGGGGGTAGAAAGGGAAGCTAATCAAGAGAGGGAATAAGGGATACTGACTCAAAGCAAACCACTGGTATAAAAGAAAATAGTGTAAGAAGAAGGGGTGGGACTAGGGGAGGATACAAAAATGTCAGTGAATGTACAACTGATAATTATAACTGAATGTGAATGGGATGAACTCTCTCATAAAATGGAAGCAAATAGCAGAGTGGATTAGAAACCCAAATCCTACCATATGTTGTCTACAAGAAACACATATGAGGCGGGTGGACATACACAAGTTTAAGGTTCAGGGCTTGAGCAAAATCTTTTGGGCATCAAATAAGAAAAAGAAGGCAAGAGTGGCTATTTTGATTTCTGACAAAGCCAAAGAAAAAATAGATATGATTAAAAAAGACAGGGAAGGTCATTACATCCTGATTAAAGGCAGTATAAACAATGAGGAAATAACACTGCTCAATATGTATGCACCAAGTGGTATAGCATCCAAATTCATAAAGGAGAAATTGGTAGAGCTCAAGAAGGAAATACATAGTAAAACCATACTAGTGGGAGATCTAAACATTCCTCTTTCAGATCTAGATAAATCAAATCAAAAAATAAATAAGAAAGAGGGAAGAGAGGTGAATGCAGTCCTAGAAAAATTAGATTTAATTGATATGTGGAGAAAAATAAACAGGGACAAAAAGGAATACACCTTCTTTTCAGCTCCACATGGTACATTCACAAATATTGACAAGGTAATAGGGCATAGAATCACTGCAAACAAATGCAAAAGAGCAGATATAATAAATGTAACCTTCTCAGATCATAATGCAATAAAAATAATATTTAGTAAGGGCACCTGGACAGGCATATCAAAAACCAATTGGAAATTAAACAATATGATACTCCAAAACCAGTTAGTCAAAGAAGAAATCATAGAAACAATCAACAATTTCATTGAAGAGAATGACAATGATGAGACATCCTAACAAACTCTGTGGGATGCAGCCAAGGCAGTACTCAGGGGGAAATTTATATCCTTGAATGCATATATTAACAAATTAAGCAGGGCAGAGATTAATGAATTGGGTATGCAACTTAAAAAACTAGAAAACGAGCAAATTAGAAATCCCCAGATGAAAATTAAATTACAAATACTAAAAATTAAGGGAAAAGAGGGAGATCTGGGTTAAGATGGTGGCAGAGTAGGAAGCAGCTCTTAACCTCTCCTGACCAAAACACACAAAACTCCTCAAGGGGACATAAATACAAGTCCAGACGAACGATGGCTACCCAGTCTCAGGAAGCTCAGAAGAGAAAGAATAACAACAAGAAAAAGAAGCCTTTAACACTTGACAACTTTTACACAGAGAAAATCCAGACAACTGAGCAAACAGAGGAGGAGAACAAACAAGCATCCGGACCCTCCTCAAATAAGGAAAACTCCTCACAAGCTATGGAAGAGTTCAAAACAGATTTTGAGGGAAATGGAAGAGATCTGGCAAGAAAATAACTGTTTAAAAGGTAGAATCTTACAATTGGAAAGTGAGGCTCAGAAACCAAATGAACTGATAAACAAATTGAACACCAGAAATGACCAGATTGAAAAGGAATACCAGAAGATTTTGGCCGAAAAACAGAAGATTATAGCCAAAAACCAGAAGATTATTGCCGAAAACCAAAAGATCATAGCCGAAAACCGAAATATTATAGCCGAAAACCAATCCCTAAAGGCTAGAATTGAGCAATTAGAAGCTAATGATCTCTCAAGACAACAAGAACAAATAAAACAAAGTCAAAAGACTGAAAAAATAGAAGGAAACATGAAATATCTCAATGAGAGAGTGACAGACCAAGAAAACCGGTCTAGAAGAGACAATTTGAGAATAATTGGTCTTCCAGAAAAACCAGGAATTCATAGACACCTGGACTCCATATTGACAGAAATAATTCAGCAAAATTGCCCTGAAGTCCTACAACAAGAGGGCAATATAGACATTGAAAGGATTCATAGAACACCTGCGACATTGGATCCAGATAAGAAAATGCCCAGAAATATAATTGCCAAATTCAAGAGTTTCCAAGCATAAGAAAAAATCTTACAAGAAGCCAGAAAGAGACAATTCAAATATCAAGGAGCACCAATCAGGATCACACAGGATCTGGCAGCCTCCACGCTAAAAGATCACAAGGCTTGGAATACGATATTCAGAAAGGCAAGAGAGCTGGGCCTGCAACCACGGATGAACTACCCATCAAAATTGACTATATATTTCCAGGGGAAAGTATGGGCATTCAACAAAATTGAAGAATTCCAGGTATTTGCACAGAAAAGAGCAGGGCTAAATGGAAAGTTTGATATCCAACCACAAAAATCGAGAGAAACATGAAAAGGTAAATAAGATAAAGAGGGGAAAGAAAGAAAACTTATAATTTTTAATTTTGCCTTTTTAAGGGCCTCAGTGAGATCTAATTATCTGTATTCCTATGTAGAGAAATGTTATGTATAATTCTCTGCAGTGAACTCTATTCACTATTATAATATTCACTACTATAGTAATCAGAAGAATAATTCACAGGGTAAGGGTGGAACACTAAATAATCTAAGATGACAAGGGGGATGGGAAAGAGGGGGTGAATAGCAGGGGACACCAAGAAAAACTTGAGTGAATAAGAAAAATAGGATATTCTATTACACACAAAGAGGGCATGGGAAGGAGAGGGGAGAAATACTATTATAAGAAGGAGAGGAAGAGAGCATTAAGACGTAATAATCAAACCTTACTCTCAGTGTAATCAACCCGGAGAGGGAAGAGTAGCTATACTATCCATTGGGACATAAAACTCTTATCTAACCCTTCTGAGAAAGTTGGAAGGGATAATCCAAGGGGAGCAGGGGAGTGGGGAGATCAAAAAAAGGGAGGGGAGAAGAAGGGGGAGGGAATTCATAAGGCCTTTAAAAACAAAAAGAGGAGGAAAAATGAGGGAGGGGGTAGAAAGGGAAGTTAATCAAGGGAGGGGATAAGGGATAGCGGCTCAATAGCAAACCACTGATTTAAAAGGAAATAGTATAAGGAAAAGGGGGTAGGAATAGGGGAGGATACGAAAATGTCAGCAAATGCACAACTGATGATTATAACTCTGAATGTGAATGGGATGAACTCACTCATAAAACGGAAGCAAATAGCAGAGTGGATTAGAAACCCAAATCCTACCATATGTTGTCTACAAGAAACACATATGAGGCGGGTGGACATACACAAGTTTAAGGTTCAGGGCTTGAGCAAAATCTTTTGGGCATCAAATGAGAAAAAGAAGGCAGGAGTGGCTATTTTGATTTCTGGCAAAGCCAAAGTAAAAATAGACATGATTAAAAAAGACAGGGAAGGTCATTACATCCTGACTAAAGGCAGTATAAACAATGAGGAAATAACACTGCTCAATATGTATGCACCAAGTGGCATAGCACCCAAATTCATAAAGGAGAAACTGGCAGAGCTCAATAAGGAAATAGATAGTAAAACCATACTAGTAGGAGATCTAAATATTCCTCTGTCAGATCTAGATAAATCAAACCAAAAAATAAATAAGAAAGAGGAAAGAGAGGTGAATGAAGTCCTAGAAAAATTAGATTTAATTGATATGTGGAGAAAAATAAATAGGGACAAAAAGGAATACACCTTCTTTTCAGCTGTACATGGCACATTCACAAAGATTGACCATGTTATAGGGCATAGGATCATTGCAAACAAATGCAAAAGAGCAGAAATAATAAATGTAACCTTCTCAGATCATAATGCAATAAAAATAATAATTAGTAAGGGCACCTGGACAGGAAAATCAAAAACTAATTGGAAATTAAATAATATGATTCTCCAAAACCAATTTGTCAAAGAAGAAATCATAGAAACAATCAACAATTTCATTGAAGAAAATGACAATGATGAGACATCCTACCAAACTCTGTGGGATGCGGCCAAGGCAGTACTCAGGGGGAAATTTATATCCTTGAGTGTATATATTAACAAATTAAGGAGGGCAGAGATCAATGAATTGGGCATGCAACTCAAAAAATTAGAAACTGAGCAAATTAAAAATCCCCAGATGAAAACTAAATTAGAAATACTAAAAACCAAGGGAGAAATTAATAAAATTGAAAGTAAAAGAACTATTGAATTAATAAATAAGACTAGAAGCTGGTACTTTGAAAAAACAGATAAAATAGACAAAGTACTGGTCAACCTAATTAAAAAAAGGAAAGAAGAAAACCAAATTGATAGTATCAAAGATGAAAAGGGAGACCTCAGCTCTAATGAAAGGGAAATTAAGGATATCATTAAAAACTATTTTGCCCAATTATATGGCAATAAATATAATAATTTAGGAGATATGGACGAATATTTACAAAAAATATAAACTGCTTAGATTAACAGCAGAAGAAATAGAATACCTAAATAATCCCATATCAGAAAAAGAAATTGAACAAGCCATCAAAGAACTCCCTAAGAAAAAATCGCCAGGCCCTGATGGATTCACAAGTGAATTCTATCAGACATTCAAAGAGCAACTGATCCCAATACTATACAAATTATTTGATAAGATAAGCAAACAAGGAGTGCTACCAAATTCCTTTTATGACACAAATATGGTACTGATTCCAAAGCCAGGGAGATCAAAAACAGAGAAAGAAAACTACAGACCAATCTCCCTAATGAACATAGATGCAAAAATCTTAAATAGAATACTAGCAAAGAGACTCCAGCAAGTAATTAAGAAGATCATCCACCATGATCAGGTGGGATTTATACCAGGAATGCAGGATGTTTCAACATTAGGAAAACCATCCACATAATTGACCATATCAACAGTCTAACAAACAAAAATCACATGATCATCTCAATAGATGCTGAAAAAGCCTTTGACAAAATACAGCATCCATTCCTATTGAAAACACTGAAAAGTATAGGAATAGAAGGACCTTTCCTAAAAATAATAAACAGTATATACCTCAAACCATCAACAAACATCATATGCAATGGGGATAAATTAGAAGCCTTCCCAATAAGATCAGGAGTAAAACAAGGATGCCCATTATCACCTCTATTATTCAACATAGTACTAGAAACACTAGCAGTTGCAATTAGAGAAGAAAAAGAAATTGAAGGTATCAAAATAGGCAAGGAGGAGACTAAGTTATCACTCTTTGCAGATGATATGATGGTCTACTTAAAAAATCCTAGAGAATCAACTAAGAAGCTTGTAGAAATAATCAACAACTTTAGCAAAGTTGCAGGATACAAAATAAATTCACATAAATCATCAGCATTTCTATACATTTCCAACACACTAGAGCAGCAAGAAGTAGAAAGAGAAACACCATTTAAAATCACCCTAGACAATATAAAATACCTGGGAATCTATCTACCAAAACAAACACAGCAATTATATGAAAACAACAACAAAACACTTTCCAAACAAATAAAACTGGAGCTCTACAATTGGAAAGGCATTAATTGCTCATGGGTAGGTCGAGCTAACATAATAAAAATGACAATTCTATCCAAGTTAATTTACCTATTTAGCGCCATACCTATCAAGCTACCAAAAAACTTCTTTACTGAATTAGAAAAAACTATAACAAATTTCATTTGGAATAACAAAAGATCTAGAATATCAAGGGATATAATGAAAAAAAATGTGAAGGAAGGGGGCCTAGCAGTACCAGATATTAAACTATACTATAAAGCAGCAGTCATCAAAACAATATGGTACTGGCTAAGAGACAGAGAGGAGGATCAATGGAATAGACTTGGGGTAAATGACATCAGCAAGACAGTGTATGATAAACCCAAAGAGCCCAACTTTTGGGACACGAATCCACTATTTGACAAAAATTGCTGGGAAATTTGGAAAACAATATGGGAGAGATTAGGTCTAGATCAACATCTCACGCCCTACACCAAATAACTTCAGAATGAGTGAATGACTTGAATATAAAGAGGGAAACTATAAACAAGTTAAGTGAACACAGAATAGTTTACTTGTCAGATCTATGGGAAAGGAAAGACTTTAAAACCAAGCAAGAGTTAGAGAAAATTACAAAATGTGAATTAAATGGTTTTGATTATATTAAACTAAAAAGCTTTTGTACAAACAAAAACAATGTAGTCAAAATCAGAAGGGAAACAACAAATTGGGAAAAAATCTTTATAACGAAAAACTCTGACAGGGGTCTAATTACTCAAATATACAAGGAGTTAAATCAATTGTATAAAAAATCAAGCCATTTCCCTATTTATAAATGGGCAAGAGACATGAACAGGCAATTTTCAGGTAAAGAAATCAAAAGTATCAATAAGCACATGAGAAAGTGTTCCAAATCTCTAATAATTAGAGAAATGCAAATCAAAACAACTCTGAGGTATCACCTCACACCTAGCAGATTGGCTAAAATGAAAGAAGGGGAGAGTAATGAATGTTGGAGGGGATGTGGCAAAATTGGGACATTAATGCATTGCTGGTGGAGTTGTGAACTGATCCAGCCATTCTGGCTGGCAATTTGGAATCATGCTCAAGGGGCTATAAAAGAATGCCTGCCCTTTGATTCAGCCATACCATTGTTGGGTTTGTACCCCAAAGAGATCATAGATAAACAGACTTGTACGAAAAAATTTATAGCTGCGCTTTCTGTGGTGGCAACAAATTGGAAAAGGAGGGTATGTCCTTCAATTGGGGAATGGCTGAACAAACTGTGGTATATGCGGGTGATGGAATACTATTGTGCTAAAAGGAATAATAAACTAGAGGAGTTCCAGGCGAACTGGAGAGACCTCCAGGAACAGATGCAGAGTGAAAGGAGCAGAGCCAGAACAACATTGTACACAGAGACTGATATACTCTGGTAAAATTGAATGTAATGGACCTCTGTACCATCAGCAATACAGTGACCCAGGACAATTCAGAAGGATTTAAGGTAAAGAACACTGCCCACATTCAGAGGAAGGACTGCAGGAGAGGAAACATATAAGAAAAACAACTGCTTGAATGCATGGGCCGGGGTAGACATGATTGAGGGTGTGGACTCGAAACTACCACACCAATGCAACTACCAACAATTTGGAAATAGGTCTTGATCAAGGACACATGACAAAACTAGTGGAAATGTGCATCGGCCATGGGTGGGGGGAGTGCGGGGGGCGAAGGGGAAAGGAGGAGCATGAATCATGTAACCATGTTAAAAATGAATATTAATAAATGTTTAAAAAAATTAAGGGAAAAATTAATAAAATCGAAAGTAAAAGAACTATTGAATTAATAAATAAGACTAGAAGCTGGTATTTTGAAAAAAACAGATAAAATAGACAATGTACTGGTCAATCTAATAAAAAAAAGGAAAGAAGAAAACCAAATTGATAGTATCAAAGATGAAAAGGGAGACCTCAGCTCTAATGAAAGGGAAATTAAGGATATCATTAAAAACTATTTCGCCCAATTATATGGCAA
>NC_058133.1:232814546-232861139 GCF_016433145.1 Gracilinanus agilis | reverse complement strand
GACTGCAGGAGAGGAAACATATAAGAAAAGCAACTGCTTGAACGCATGGGTCGGGGTGGACATGATTGGGAATGTGGACTCGAAACTACCACACCAATGAAACCACCAACAATTTGGAAATAGGTCTTGATCAAGGACACATGACAAAACCAGTGGAAATGTGCATCAGCCATGGGTGGGGGGAGTGCTGGGGGTGAAGGGGAAAGTAGGAGCATGAATCATGTAACCATGTTAAAAATGATTATTAATAAATGTTTAAATTTTTAAAAAATATTAATAAATGTTTAAAAAAATTAAAAAATAAAATAACAAATAATAACAAATAATAAAATAATAATTTTATCTAAAAAAAAACCAGTGGAATTGCTTGTCAGCTCCAGGAGAGGGGAGGAAGGAGGGATGTGGCAAAAAAATTCTAATTAAATAAATAAATTTATAAATAAAAATATGGTTGCCAACAAAGTGCTATATAAGATTTGAAAGGAAATGTTATTTCCAATTCTAGGAATCAGGGAAGGAAGTTCATGAATGGAGTGGTATATGAGCTAGTATTTAAAGGATCAGTTAGAATTCCAGAGATAGAAAGGAGAGAGGGAAAAATTTCAGGTATTATCATCATCATCATCATCATCAGGGAGGTGACATATAGAAGAAAGCACACTGAATTCAGAAGAGATGGGTTCGAATCCCATTTCTGAGATTTATTACCTCTGTGACCATAGGCAAAGTGAATAAATCTCTCTGGGCCTCAGTTCTTCATCTGAAAATGGAGACTAGATGGTCCTCAAGCCTCTTTTAACACTCGATCTTTTGATGGCAATAGAAAAAAGCAGTTTTTTTAGAGTCAAAAAGACCATAGTGAAGCCTGGCTATGTGAACTTGGGCAAACCAGTTAAGTGCCTCCCTTTTTCCTTAGTTTTAGTGGCATAGTGGTTAGAATTTGGGCTTGGAGTCAGGAAGACTCATCTTTCATAAATAAACAGACTTGTACGAAAATATTTATAGCTGGGCAAGTCACTTAACCTTATTTGCTTCTGTTTCTTCATATGTGAAATGAGCTAGAGAAATAGCAAACCACTCTAGTATCTTTTGTCAAGAAAACCCAAATGGGGTCACAATGAGTTGGGCAGAACTGAAAAACAACAAACTGAGGTTCACATCCCAGCGCTGATACCTTTTGATCTATATGACTACAGGTACTTAATCTGAATCTCAGTCTTCTTCTGCAAAAAGAGGATATAAATGCCATTGTCCCTATCTGGAAAGTCAGAAAGTATAATGGATAGACAGGCAACTTTGGCATTAGGAAGTTTAAAATACAACCTGAGTAACTCAGCTTCCAGGTAATTCTCTAAGTTATGGAGTAGATAGATGGTCTGCTTTGGAAAAGGGAGTTTCTTCAATGACTGTACCTAACTCCACTGAAATCACAGAGCTTTCCCCAAAGTACCAAGTTTATTGTTTTTTACTAGGAGAAAGCAAATGTATATTAAGCACTTTGCAACCTTCAAAATACTACTTAACTGTTATCCTCCAATTGAATGTAAACTTCTTGAGGGAGCTTCATTTATTTATTTTGGTTTTATATCTCTAGGACCAAGCACAGAGCCCTCCAAAGTAGTAGGCATTAAGTAAATGCTTGTTGAATTAAATCAAAAGCCTCCCTTTTTTAAATGTTCATACTCTGTCTATAATAATCTGACCATCAACGCTACTGGTTTGTTCATATGTAAATGTAAGAATTAAACCAACAGAGATTTTTAATCTGAGTTTGAGATCTTGTTTTTTTAAAATAGCATTTCAGAAACCATTATTTAAATATCACTGGTCTCTTTTGTAATCATATGTTTTATTTTATACCTTTAAAAACATTACGCCAAGAAGTGGTCCTTTATAGGTTTTGCCAGGCTATCCATGGCAGGAAAAAAATTAAGAACCTCTGGTCTAGAAGAAAAGTAATTTGTAGGACTTTGGAGATATACAGGGCCAGGGAGAAAATTGGAAAGTTACAAGTACAGCCTTTAATTGGGGTTATAATAGGTTCTCAGAATAACCTAGTCTAAGTAGGCTATGTTTACTTAGCCTATATGTACCATACTACAGAATGTACTATGCCATGGTACATTCTATAGTATGACAAATGCTCTTCTTTGGTCCAGAGTTTCCCAAACTAATTTGGTTACTGAACACTTTTAAACTTGAAATATACTGATAGAACCCATAAATGCCAGTCCCCAAAGTCAAAGGGCATGGACATTTTCAAGCTAAAAAAAGCAAGGCATACATAGCAATGTATTATATGTAGTATAAAGAAGGAGAAGGTTATGAGAGACACAGGTTGTGAGGAAGAGTTTGTGGAGTTTGTGCCGCTGTGTGTGTATGGTACAAGATCTAAGAAGGTGGTGGTGTAGGTTGGGAACAAAAGTATATGTATATCACTAAGTAGTTGGAGTGATTATGTGTGTACAGCACAGGATTTAAGGTGAGATAGTGGGATATGGGATGGAGTGAATGGAGAAGAAATACTTGAAGGATTAGAAGGAAGAGAAATGGTGTGAAGGTAGATAATAGTGTTTATGTTGGGGAAAGAGGGACAGGGCTGCAGAGTGGATTATTTACATCTCAGCTTTCTGTATTAGAATACTGGCAATAGATGGGACCTTTTTATAGATGAGAAAATGGAAGCCTAAAGAAGCTGCATGATTTGCACAAGGTCACACAGATATTTCAGTTTTATACATATTTATTATAGACAGCTAAGTGGTGCTGTGAATAGAGCACATTATTTAGAGTCAGTAAGACTCTTACCTCAAGCACTTATTGGCTGTGTAATCTTGGGTAAGTAACATAATCTCTGTATTTCCTCATCTGTAAAGTGGGTATAATATCAGCATCTACTCCCCCAGAATTGTTATGAGGATAAAATGAGATGATATTTTGTAAAGCACTTTGTAAACCTTAAAGTAATATAATGCTAGGTATTATTACTAACTATTTATTACCTACTATGTGCAAAGTGCTGTCCTAGGTGCTGAGGACATAAAGACAAATACGAAACAATTCCTGCCTTCAAAGAGCTTATATTCTATTAGGTGATTATAATATATAGCCAAATAAATAAAGATAAAACTATTATGAAGAAACTTCAAATCGGAAGGAGTGTTAATAACTAATAAAAAGATCAGAAAAGGACTCATATCGGAAATGGCATCTGAATTATGCTTTGAAGGAAGCTAGAGAATCAACAAGGTGGAGGTTTAGAAGGAGTGCATTCTAGGCATGGTGGATCCCTTTGTGCAAAGGCATGGAATACAGCTCAATTTAGTGAGAGCCATAACTAGAACCTAGGTTTTCTAACCTCCTAATCAAGAACTTTCCCCACTGTATCATGTGACCTAATGAGCATAAATATCAAGAGTTGTCTGTATTAGAGGACACCTGCCCATTTGTCTCTCCTTCTGTCTGAGCCAGTGCCCACTCTTGGTAATTATCTGGATTGCTACTAAGCCAGAAAGGCAGTGGCTGGTGGACAGAGAGACAAGAGCAAGTTTAGTTCAAGATCTCAAAGACTATCTAGAGGGAAATGAAAGAAAAAATGTAAAACAATCTTGGGACTAGACTAGATATGAGAGGTCCAACAAAGGAGAGGAAATCTTGACCTGAATCATTTTATCTCAGCAGAGGTAGGACCTGAATTTTCCCAAAGCCTGGAAGCCCGTGGAACAACCTACCCTTTTTAGACAGCAAGCATAGAAACCTGAGAACTCTTTCTAAATGGCTTTGTCATCCTAGGGCTTCCCACCCCCCATCATCATCGTCAAACACCTTGAAGACAGGGATCATATTATTTTTTATTTTTGGGTCTAGCACCTAGAATACAGTGTACACATATTAAGCACTTAATATACATTGTGGAATGGATTTGGATATGCAATTCACTGTATTAGATGCTAGGAACAGAAAGAGGGGGTGGGCAACATTGCCACTCAGCCCTTTCCTCATGTTAAATAGATATTAGGTTTAACTAGACAAAATAAGCAAATCCTAAGTGGGAAACATCACCAGATCTCTTGGATGCCAATGAAGCAAACATAACCCAAGGCAAATTCAGGAAGTTAAAATGCCTCCATGGAAGCTGTATCATAGCACATACCTCCAGAATGACCAGAATGACTGGTCATCTGAATACCCATCAGCTTTCCTGATAGAGCCTCTGGACTCTTCTCCCAGACTGTGTCTCTTTCCAACTCTTTCCTCACTCCCCTTAATAGGTTATTGGTGCCAAGGATCACATTTCAGCTGGGTTGGTTACACAAAAGGCCTGGAGTAAATCCTGCTGATCTTGTGTAAACCCAATTTGTAATATATGCGCAGTCTCTGACAGGACCAAATAACCATTTGGGCGATTAGGCTGGCGGGGACCAGGTAGCTGGCCTGGATGGGACTGCAGAGCTGGCAAGTTCAGAAATTGATTGGGTGGGTCTGGAAGCTGTGCTTGAGAAAGGAAAGATACAGAGAAAGAAAGACACACAGACATCCAGAAAGGAGAGGATGACAGACTAGGCGAGAGAGAAAGAGAGAGATACACACACACAGACAAGAGATAGAGGGTGACAGAGAAAAAAGGGGAACAGAAGAGAAAGAAACAAAGACAGAGAAAGAGACAGAAAAAAAACACAAAAAGAGATATGGGGGGGGGCAGCTGGGTAGCTCAGTGGAGTGAGAGTCAGGCCTAGAGACAGGAGGTCCTAGGTTCAAAGCCAGCCTCAGCCACTTCCCAGCTGTGTGACCCTGGGTCAAGTCACTTGACCCCCATTGCCCACCCTTACCAATCTTCCACCTATGAGACAATACACCGAAGTACAAGGGTTAAAAAAAAATTTAAAAAAAAGAGATATAGGGAGAAGAACAAAAACCAGAAAAGTGGAAGGAAAAATAACAGGGGTGGGAGAGAAAGAAACAGGCAAAAACAGAGACAGAGGCAGAGCCAGAAATAATTAGTGCAAGTGACAAAGAGTAAGACAGAAGGCAAAGTGAGGCAGATGGGACAGGAAAAACAAGACAGAGAAGAGAGAGAAAGGAGATTGAGACAAAGGGGAAGAGACAAAGGGAGTGAGAGACTGACATATAGAGAAGGGAAGGAGAGATGGAAGAGATAGGAAGAAGAGAAGAGACATTTGAGGCCTGAGCTAAGAAGGGACCTTAGCATTTTACAGGTATGCAAACTGAAGTGATATCTAAAGGAATAAAAAGCATTATATGAGGCAAGTAACTAATAAGAAAAGCTCATAAGAAGAATACAATATGGAAAGCAATATGAAGAAAACATGGAGTATTACACAGAGCCTGAGGGGAAATAGAGGAGGAGAGGAGATAGAAGAGAAAAAAGAAAAGATATAAGAAAGGGAGAGGGGAGGCCAAGAGATTAAAAAGAGAAAGTTATTGGGAGACAAAGGAGAAAAAGAAGAAACAGAAAAGTATAAATCACATTTAGTCCAGGAATTGTAGGAGTTTCTTGCTCTAGCTTATCTGAGGAGAGGTCTGTCTTGCAGGACTATAGACTGGTTTTCTTCAGGTTGTAGCTTAACTAGACTTCTTTAGGGGGCATACAGGTTGCTCTAGGGTAGGTGTAAAACCATTCAGCATGTGGCCTGAATGTGGGAAAAAAAGGAAACCTGGCCTGGAATTATTTTTGCTCCACAGTTGTGGGGCTTGAATTCTCCCATGCCTACTAGTCCTTGATAGCTTTTTTGAACAGTAGCAACCAGACCTTCTGGAACTATCATGGATCTCTACCACTTGTAAATGCCATGAATGCTAATCATTTCCTTATATCCTTCAGAGAGTTCTCTGCTTTCCCTCTTTCGGCCCCAGTGTGAAAAAGATGGAGAGGCTGTACAGGTTTGGAGGGCTCTCCCTATCTGCAGTGAAGATGCTAAAACCCCAAACCCACTATAGGCAAATTCCCAGAGCTAGGAGTGAAGCCTCCCAGCAATACTGGGCTACTTCTTCTCCTCTTTCAAAATACCCTTATCTTCCTTGAGGGATCCAGAGAGTATGTTAAGCCTAGGGGTCTTCAGGACAGATGAACCAGAAGAGTATTTTGATTGTAATCCCGGTCATTTGTCTCTGCCAAGGGCAGACTGGTGTTTTTAAAAAAACGCTTTAAGGCTCAGTATGCTTGCCCCACTGGTCTGGACCTGCAGTGGGCACCCCACTGTGCCAGGGTGAAGCTTAAAGTCTGTTAGGCATATTATTCACATCTCTGCACTATTATTTTTCCTCTGTCCTATTGCAACCTCTGAGGCAGTCCACGGGGCTGGTTGATTGTCTGAAAGAGTTGATGTGAAGCTTGCCCCCCTCTCCTTTGCTTTGCCCTGCTGCTTGTAGTCCACAGGATGGGGAAAGTGGCTGAAAGGCTTCCTCACTCATGCAACTCCAGCCAAGAACCTGGACCTGGACAGACCAGGATAAATCCCCTTCTTAATCCCTTCACTCCATAGGATCCACCAATTCATCACAAAGCCTTATCTAAAAAAAGTCTCATTTAAATTTTTTTTAAAGGCCTCATGTTTTTTTTTTTTTTCTTGTGGATTCTCACATAGCTAACTGCAGGACTCCATTCGACTTTCTGGAGAGGATGAAAGGCTGAGCTGACCGAGTGAAAATTTGACCCTATGATTCTAGGGAGTCTGGGGACTTCTGATTTGAAGCTTAGACTGCTCAGCCATAACCTAATGTGTCAAAAAGATGCTGGCATCTATAATAGAACATGAAAATCCTACAGGTGCCAAATGTGACAAATGCATAGGCTTAGCTATTACATACCTACTACATGGCCCTCCTGAATGAGTGAACTTATCACCATGTTGGATATTTGTGCCTGTATGGGTGGCATGTGCATGAGTCTATGGGGATCTATAAATTTAATTAGTTCATTTTATTAAAAACTCTTACCTTCCATCTTAGAATCAATACTTTGTATTGGTTCTAAGGAAGAAGAGAAGTTAAGGGCTGGGCAATGAGAATTAAGTGACTTGCTCAGGGTCACATAGTCAGGAAGGGTCTGAAGTCAAATTTAAACCCAGGACCTCCTGTCTCAGGCCTAGCTCTCTATTAATTTATATTTATTATTTTTGTATTTGAGTATATTAATAACTGATGATGAAGGTTAACATAAAGGAAAAACAAGAAAGAATACAGTTTAAAAAAAACTTACTGAGTAACAGTAAAAGAAATCAGTTTATAATGCATAACAAAAATAAATATAATATAATGTCTTATGCTTATTAAAAAAGCCAGGCATTTTGATGATTAAATGCTTTTGGGGGGTCATAAATATATTATCATACAAAACATTTCCATGTTATTCATTTCTGTAAGTAAATAATCTTATAAAACCAAAACCCCCAAACAAGGGTATATATACCTTAAATCAGAGCTTACTTATTCACACAAGGAAGATGAGAGCCTCTATTATACATGTGGACATCTCTTGACCTGCAGATAGACTTTACTTGTTTATACAAAAACTTGGGAAAATTCACATACAAAAAACATAAATACAGTACCCATATTCCCCTGATCAAAAAAATCATAGGATTTTAGATTTAGAATTAGGAAAAAAACACACCTTAGATATCATCTAGTCCAATCCCTCTTTTTAAAGATGATAAAACTGAGACCCAGGGAATTTAGGTGATTCACCCAAGGTCAATGCTCCTTTTGCTGTAACAAGCTGATACTACTGAGTCTGAACATGAAAGATTCCAATGCTTATCTTTGCCTCTCCTACCTGGGTCCAGTAAGTTGTTGTCTCTCCTCTCTCATACAGAAACTCCTATGGAGATTATACATGGAGTGGTGACAGGCCCCTTTTAGATAAACCTTAATTCACTGGGAAACAGAAGAGTTGCCCCCCCCAATAAAAGAGAAAGACCCACTTTCCAAGAAGGACACTTCAGAATCTCCATGCTCACTCTCCACTATAGGAATTTCTGAAACATAGCAAGAGAAGGAAGGTTGAATAGGGTGTCCCAGGGTCACTATATCCACTATAGGAATTTCTGAAACATAGCAAGAGAAGGAAAGTTGAGTAGGGTGTCACAGGTGTCAGTAGAAGTTATGAAGAAGAGAAACATGCATCATATCTTTATCTTTTAGTCTTGCTTTTTCAAGACTCAGTTCCTGAAGGCTATAAAGAAGTCTTTTTCTGATTCCTTCCACTTCTATCTGTTCTCCCTCTCACTTCCAAGTATTATGTATCTAAGTGGTTCAGTAGCTAGAGTATAGAAAGATTTAAGTTCAAATTTGTACTAGCTGTGTGACCTTAGGCAAGTCACTTAATATCTGCTCAAGATTAAGCATGTCTGCCCAAGTTTCCACCTTTGTAAAATAGGGATAATAGTATATCTAACCATCCTTTCTCCAGGGTGCTGTGAGGATAAAATGAGATAATATTTTTAAAGCACTTCGCTTAAAGTTTAAATAACTATGTAAAGCACTAGTTATTATATTACCTGAGTATATGTTGTATTCCTTCTGTGGAATGAAAGTTCCTTAAGGACCAGAAATATTTTCTGTTTTGTTTTGTATCTTTAGAACTGAGCACAGTGCCTTTTACAGAGTAGGTGATTAATAAATGTTGATTGAATTGGAAGAGTTAACTCTACAAAAGTTCTCAGACTAATTTTGTTTTCTTTTGAAGGTGATCCAGAACACAGCTGAGATAAGAATGAAGTTAACTGTTTGTCTTCTAAAATATTTTTTCATAGAGAATTTGGCGTGAGGATAAGGGAGTTT
This sequence comes from Gracilinanus agilis, assembly GCF_016433145.1. Taxonomy (NCBI): domain Eukaryota; kingdom Metazoa; phylum Chordata; class Mammalia; order Didelphimorphia; family Didelphidae; genus Gracilinanus; species Gracilinanus agilis. The sequence goes on along the minus strand of NC_058133.1, from coordinate 232,852,337 downwards.
ATGCTTGCCAAAAAGGCACTGTTATAAGATGGCTCCATGACCTGGAACCCAAGCACAGTATCAAATCTCCTATTTGGTTTCTCTAATCTGAGTAATCCCGGCCAAATAACCTTTTTAAATCTTTCTATTTGCCCCAATATAAGTCAGACCTTGAAAAATGATGTTGTTTCTGAAAGTGACAAAAAAAAGTTGCCATTTCTACACCAGTTGCTTTCTCCTTTAGGGAATGATAAAATGTCAGAGTTTCAGGGGTAGGAGTGTGGAGTTTTGGGTGAACTGCCTCATATAGAGTGTATGTCATAAAGAGTGGTACTTAGATAACCCTATAAAGTATAGGTGTGGTGGGTATCAATTTTGGGGAATGAGTGTAAATGCCTCAATGTACATGAAGAGTTTAATGAACAGTGCCGAGTTTGCTACAGTAATTACTCCTTTTATAAATTCCTGTGATTAGCAGCTATGATGCCTTGGAACAAAAGAAGAACAGTGATTAATGAGAATAGAACTTCCTAATGAATTCTCAAAATAGTGCTTGGAAATCCCTGTCCCTTTTTCTGAAGCCTCTTTGCTCCATTCCCACAGGAAAATTTACCATTATCAAAACCTCCAAGATAGTGATACTACTGATAAAAACAGGGCTAAAGAATCTGTTCTTTTACTGAAAATGCTGGTGATTAAAGATGATACAGTCTCATTTAATTTTTAAGCACTGTATAATATTTAAATTAACCTCTTATTCAGATATAAATAAAAACAACAGAATTCATGATAATACTATTCGCTAGGCAGAAGAATGTTTTAGAAGATTTAGTTTATGACACCTCTGATAAAAGTGCTTAATAATAAGGTGGCTTCACCTAAATATGTGGTAGTCTCATACCCTGGCCCCTGTGCAGAACAATAATGGTGGGGGGCAACTAGGACTTTCCCCCAGTATGCTAATTAAGAGGCTACTGACAGTTGTGAAGAAACAATACAGTAAAAGAGGTTTATGGAGGATGGTTAAAACAAGTGAACTATTAGTGAGTTGGGGAAAGTCCTTTCCCAACCTACCCTAGCTTGTACCTGATGGGTCTTCCCAGTAGCAGTTTCTGTCATGACGACCCCCTACCCCCATCTTGATCAACCAAGGGCACACTTTGTACCACTTGCTCTGGCACAAAAATTTCTAGTTATAGATCTGATGCCCAAGGACAACCTGAGAGTCTGGCTCCAGTGAGTCTCAGAGAGGGAAGGGAAAAGGTCTTCTTGGGAAGGCCCAAGTTGCTCAGATTTCCAACAATGTAACTGTGTCTTTGAGCTCTCAATTATTCTATGAGTCTGTTATTTTTCCACTCAATCAGTAATTCTTGTTTGTGTGTGTGTGTGTATGTGTGTGTGTGTATGTATGTGTAATACTTAAGGTACTTCATTTTTCCCCTTTAGAGAATCCCCCTCCTGTGTAATTGATGTGGCTATAAGACTCTCTTGATATGATGTTGTGGCTTAATAAATTAATTACAGTGACAAAAATCCCTTTTCATTGGTTTTCCTGTAATTTTGTCTTCAAAGGCAACATGTACTCTGAACCACACAAAATAATTCTTTCAAATGTTGGTAGTTTTAAGGTAGAAAAGCCTATTCTTTTATGGTGCACTGAGATGAAAGAACCTTTGGGGCCTATATTCTAAGTCTCCTACCCTCCCCACTGAAGAACCTTGGAAGGTGGGAAGCAGCTCCATATATAGGAGAATAATAATTTTGAGCTAAGCATGGTGGTTGTTCTACACACCTGAATGGATGCAGGGAGCAAAAACTGTCCTGAAATGGGGGATTCTGGCAGTTGGGCCATGGTAAAGCAAAGACTGTCAGGGAGCTGATGTGAGTGAAGTACACGATGCACGCAGCTGCCTTTGATGAGCTATTCACAAATGACAGAGCCCACACTGCAGCTGTATTTTCCCTAGTATTTGGTTAATCAAAGTTTTGCAGACAGCTTCATTTGTGGCTGTCCCATGCAATGTTAATATGATGAAAAATATCAGCACCACCATCAGGAGAGGGGCAGGAAGGGGTGGACAGTCACAAAAAAGATGTCCAATTAATTATGGAACAGTTTTCTATCTGAGAGGACCTAGTCCAGTTCCCAGCAGGTTTGGGGTCCAGAAAAGAGCAGCATATGCTCCTTTTTGGAGCAAGAAAAGGTTAATGAGTTTTTAATGTAATGGAGAGAACAGAGTCTTGTTGGTTGAGGCTTTTCACCCCCAGGTTGAAAAAAATACCTAGTCTAAAAACCTTTGCCTGTTCCGATGCTGCATTTTAATGCACCACAAACTATGTTTCCGTCTTGCTTGAATTCACATTTTCACTCTGCTCAATTGTGCTGTTTAGATTTAATATACAGCCTACATAAGAAACAAACATCCTCACTCATGCACAAGTTTATGTAAAGAGCTTCTATCCAACCACCTACACCATAGATCTTACAGTAAAGAAAGCTTTTATTTTAAGGAGGAATGGCTAGGTGAAGAATGATCCCCTCCTCCACTTTCTTTTAATTTTTAGGTGCTTTCTACAAAGAATGACTATATGCTTAATGCTTTGACACAGCTAAAGATAGGCAGGAGATGAACAGCTGTGGGATTTGCAAATACTGTGCACTAGGATTCACAAAAGAGAGGAGGAAATACACCTCCCTCCTCCGTCTATTTAAAAAGGGGGAACTATGGCATGGAATGTTGTTTTTGCTGTCAAGCATGGCTGTGTCATAAGATCAGAGATTTAGAACTGAAAGGAAGTTCAAGGATCACCTAGTCCAACCCTCCCATTTCAAAGATGTGAAAACTGAGACCCAGAGAGGTGAAGTGATTTAGTAGCAGCAGAGGTGGGACTACTGGTTCCAAATTCAGCAATCTTTCTATTGCACCATGGAGCCACTCTGTGACATCTGGTTTAATCTGCTTTTCTTTGTTACAAGGGAAAGCTCATGGTAGAGAGTTTGGAGAAAGAATTCTACAGAAAATGACTAAAAATAAAAGGCATCACAAAAACAAATAGAAACAACAAAGCATGGATTGAGAGCCAGGCCTAGAGACGGGAGGTCCTAGGTTCAAATCCGGCCTCAGACACTTCCCAGCTGTGTGACCCTGGGCAAGTCACTTGACCCCCATTGCCCACCCTTACCAATCTTCCACCTATAAGTCAATACACAGAAGTTAAGGGTTTAAAAAAAAAAATTAAAAAAAAAAAATTAAAAAAAAAAAAAAAAAAAAAAGAAACAACAAAGCAATAGATAGATTGTGCTGATTAATAAAATAGAGAGGGAACAGACCTGTAGCTTCATTAATAAAGAATACTCTTTCTACCAATGTAAATCGGTGTCTTCTCTGCAACTTGGTAGTCTTAGAGAATTGTTAAGGAAAATGAGAGTGATTTTCCCTGGGTCACACAGCCAGAATATTAGGCTGAGGATTTGAACCTAGGTCTTCCTGGTTCTGTGGACTGCTTTCTATCTACCACACTATAATACCTCTCTCTACCAATTAACAAAAATGTCAAATAACTTGGAAAAAATACCCAGAATGCTGACGAAAGTTATTTCCTTCATAAATACATGTACTCTTCAGTAGCGTAAAAAAGATTATTTATGACCCCTTGACTCATGACATGGAGGAGCTCCTTCCATGGCTAGCTATAGAAGAAAAAAGAAAGCATGGATGGAACAGAACTTTTGACTTGATTTGCACACATTGATATGGATGGTGAATCATTAGATCATTGTATTTTGCCCATTCTTCACTCATGACCCTTCAGAAAGCACTGAATCTGATGTCATCTCCAAGATTTGATGGAGAAATTAGGAACTAGCTAGCTTCCTCAAGATGGCATTGACTCATCATTACAGAACCTACTATGGGAGATTATGAGTCCACATATCTTCATCTATGTTCTAAGGGCTACAGAAAACCTCATCCTAGAAGTCTTCCCACTTTTGTTCACTGCAAGAAAGGGGGATGGGGAAATTTCTTGTGATGATCTCAGCAGATGCCAGTAGGTGCCTTCACCGTATACAGTGAGATGCCCAGTGTTAGCTAGAAGTAACAGGTGATGCCAATCTTTCTGATCTAGGGGAATAGTGGATTTAAACAGAGATTGGTTTTTACGTTCTCCATCATTCCAATTTTTTCCTACATCTCTGATGAAAAGAAGATCCCCATAGCTCATCTCTCATTAGTTTCTATGGTGCATATTGTTTGTCAAATTGAGTCTACCTGGATGTGTTTGAGTGTATGTGTGTATGGGGTGCTGGGGCTAATCTAGAGGCACAGTTACCCTCTGACCATAGCTAAGGGCCTGCTCTATGGCTGCTCTGCCCCATGGCCCACCCCCCTTTATGACTTATCAGTGATTCCCTGGTCTGTGGTTGTATTGGTAAAGAAGGGGCACAAGGTGGTAAGAGGGAGAGAAAAGCAAATACCAACCACCATTTCACTTCAAGAAAGAGAAATGACACACACCTTTGGTTTTCTTTATCACTTCTGGGAGGAAGACATAATCAAGAGACCCAGGAGGGCCTGAAATAGGATTTTCAATTCAGACCCTCAGAAGGCCAGTGCCAAACCTTCAGTCTAATCCAGGATGGACTTTATACTCCTTTTATCTCAGTAGTTGACTGGGGTCCTAGATTCAACTATAGGATATCCTTGTCTCTGGGAGGATGAAATACACAGGGGCAGGGATCTGGGTTGAGAGGAGAGTATGGTGGTCTGGTCCCTTCTTTCTCTCTCTCTCAACCTTTTAAATAACTGCACTCTGTTAGATTCCCTATTCAGGATTTCCTCCAAAGCAGGCCCGACCAGCAACTCTATTCTAGTGGACAAGAAAGGCCAAAGGAGGTTACAGAGATGGAAACCTTCAGGGCCAGGCTGGCGGGGTAAGCTAGGGAAAGGGAGCGGTCTTTGGACGGCTGGACTATCTGCAGCTCCTCTCTTCTGGGAATGTGGGAAAAGCCATTCAAGGGAAGATAACTTACACATATCTGATCCCTACTGCGGGGGTCGGGTCCCAAACTGACTCCAAGGGCCACACTTCTGTCTCTAGGATGGAAAAAGGGAGGGAAAAGCCAGAACTGCCTCGCAAAGCATCCCAGAGCTGGCAAGAACAGGGTGGGAGGTGGTGGAGGTAGGGGGAGGTGGTAAGGGTTTCAGAACCTTTCCGAACCACCCCTGGTCTTCGGGGAAGACTCCTCTCCTCCCCCAAGTTCCCAAATAATTTTGAGGACAGATCCGCATCTCTCTAGCCTGAGCTCCCGCTAGACGCCGCAGTTTGCAAAGATTCTCGCCCCCGCGCCATTCCCGGCCCCTCAACTCACACCCGGGGCTGGGCTCCTGATCCCTGCAGGGTCTTCTCCCACACCCCTACTACTCGAGCTACAGAGCCTTCGCCAGCGCGGTGCTTTCTGCGATCTGCTCTCGGAGATCCGCCCCCTCCAAGCCGCCGCCGGCGCCGTTATCTCCGCTGCAGCAAAGCTTGGGGCTCCCCCATACACACCTCTCTTTCCCTCTTCTCCACCCCCCGCACTCCCCAGGAATCGTAGACAAGCAGGCAGAGGTGCCCAGGGAGGGTCGGGGACGCCCCCAACCCCAGGCTCCTGGCAGCTCGGGAAGAAGTTCCTAATACTGTCCCCTCCCCCCTTATTTGTTCCCCTTCCCCCCCCCCACCTCCTCTTTCTGCGGCCCGGATCCCGCACAGTCTTAAAAGTTACAAGCAAGTAACACGCCAAACTCAGTCCCCTACCCCCCACCCGACCCTCCTCTTCTTCAACCACTGTGCCCAGGAGATGACCTCGACCCGAAGGGAAGGCGAGGAAAGGGGCTTTGCGAACCAGGACGTCGCCGCAGCGCCCACTCTGGCCCGGCTCGGCCTGGCCCGACCCGGCCCGGCTCTCAGTTCTCCAGGTGCGGAGGAGAAAGCTGAGCGGAGCCAGGGGGAAAGGGGTGGTGGTGGTGGTGAAGAAGAGTCCATCTTCATCCCGCACCAAGGCAAGGGGAAGAAGGAAGCAAGCTGCCAGCGAATAAAAGGTTAAGTCCAGCCATCTGGGCAGGCTGCTCGGATCTTGGTTACCCCCACCCCCCAAAGCACGTGCGAGTCCGGGGGCCAGGAGCTGGGCCGGCTAGCTTACCTGTTGGAGGTAGAGGAAGGCAGGCGGGCAGGGCACTGAATGCGGGAGCATGCTGCCGGAGTTGGACAGCAGGAGGCAGCCCGAGTTCGCCATGGAGCACAGCATGGGGCAGCAGATGGGCGCCCGACTCCGAGGAGGCAGTTCGGGGATCCTCTCGCACCCTCTGCTCTGTCCCTCTGGGTGTTTGAACGAGCGGGAGTGTTTCCCTGGCTCCCTCCCTCTTTCTCTCCTCCTCCTCTTCCTCCTCTTCGGGCCCTCCCCTCCCCCTCGTGGCGCTGTTTAAGGGGGAGGCATCAAAGCAGCGTGCCTCTGCCGGGTTCTCCCCCAGCCAGGGCGGGGAATGATGGAAAGCGAAAGGGAGATGGAGAGGGAAGACGAGAGGGAGAGGGTGAAGGAGGAGAGATACAGACACAGACAAGGAGAGACATAGACGGGGAGAGACCAACACACGGAGAGACACACACACAGAGAGTGAGAGAGAAAACGAATATCACTTTGGAGCCATCCGAGGCCGGTAGGCACAGAGTGCGAGTGTGTGCGCGGCGCGCGTGTCTGTGTAAGGCTAGCGGTGGGAGGGGGAGTCCCTGGCGTACTCCAACATCAAACAGAGCCCCGTATAAAAGGAAGAGAATCCAGAATGACAGCACAACAGCTGATCCCACACTTAACCCTTTGTCTGCCGGAGTTCTTTTGCAGCCAGTTCTCACACCCTTTCTTCTTAGTCTCCTCCCTGTTCTCCCTCCGTTTTTCCCAGTGGAACCCCAGCTGCTTCTGGATTTAAAATTTTTGATATTTAAAAATCCCCCTTGGTCCTGGCGCTGGTTCTCCTCATGGGGAGACACTACACTGGCTTTGCGGGTAGGGAGGCGATTGGCCCTGGGTGCTCAGATAGCAACTATATTAAGGGAAACCAGCCCAGTGACAGGGAGTTTCAGTGATGTAATGAGGGCACCTACGCAAAGGCTTCCTCACGGTTAAAAGCTTCTCTAGGCTATTCAGAGCTTGGAAATCCAACCAAACCCTCTGGCTGTGCTTCCTTCCTCTCCCTATATCTCAAGTTCTAATCTGTGAAAGAATATAGGGTAGGCCATGCATACATGTGTATATACCACCTAATAACTACACTGCCTCAACTCCTCAGATGCACAAAATCTGGATGAACATGTAAATTTGGCCACATTCCAGTCCATCTTCACCTGAACACATCAGGTAGGTGTGCATAGCCTCTCTGGGACATACATCATGTGGAGTAGCACCTGGGCAGGCACACGTACACAGAATGTGCAAGCTACACCATCTCCATCAGTACTTCTCCCCTCATATTGGCATATGTAAAGAAACGCACATTATTTATCTGGTTTCATATAAAGCAGCACTGAACAAAACTAGGCACATGCCATATCAGCCAGGTACCTGTCTCTTCATTTCTGCCTGCCCATATATAGATGAAGAATTACAGAAATACAAAGGGTACTCCCTGTTCTCAGTTGACCTTCCTTGAACTTGGCAGAGTTTAAGGTGATTGTCATCTTTACCAGCAGCTGGAAGACAAACTGTGACTAGAAGGGGTGATTTTTCTAAAGCTTTAAGTTCATGCCTATATGGAGTAAGGAAGAGTCTAAACAATTCAGGTACCAATTTTTGATATCTCCCTTCCTTAAAGTAGTGCAGTTTAATCCTCTTCTAGCTGGTAATCTAAGTGTTCCTCTGAGCTTCCATTCCTTCCCCTTTTCCCCATAACCTTAAAAGTCATGTTTTGGAGCTCTGATTTAGTGTAAAAGCAGAGAATGGAACTATATGTCTCGAGCTTACCTAGGTAGAAAATGGTAGAATGGGACTAAAAGCTGGATCTTCTACCTCTTAGTACAGTGGTTTTTTTATAATAATCACTTTTATTAGGACCAGGGGCATAAATTGTGGGTATAGAGTTTTACAAAGCCAGAATTTGCAAAAGGACCAGAAATACCCTTCCCTCAGACACTGGAGGGATTGTTTAGATGATGATGATAGCACAATTATGAGTTGGAAGATAACTAATATATATCTCTTGTCGTTGCATTTTCCTGGCCTGTGGCACTAGAGGGCTTTTATGAATTCAGTTTTGCCTGCCCACAGCCCTGTTATTGCCCTCTTCCTCATGATTTTTGCTCTTGCCCTAGAGGAGCCAAGTGGTTTCCCTCTTAAAAAAAATCAGTAAAGTCTTATAACCAAAAAGGACCTCAGAGATAACTTAATATCTTCATCCTTTAAATCCCTTGTCTATCAAGAAATCTTTCCTGATAAACATGGAATATTGTGTAAACACCTACCTTATAGTAATAGCTCGAAGGTACCAATTCAGTTTTTAAAAAGCAACTTGTAGTAGAGAGCCAGGAGAACCATCATTTAAGACCCACCTCTGCAACATGTTGGCTGTGTGACCTTGTACAAGTCATCTGGGCTTGAGGGTTCAATATGTGCACAGATAAATATAGTGTAAGGTAGACTGTGATGGAAAAGGAGAGATCCAGACTCAAAGCTCTAGGGAAATTTGAGGAAGAAGAAAAATATTCAATCCTGGTAACTTGGAAAGGCTTTATGGAGAAAGTAACAAAAGCATAAAATATTCAGAAAAAGTTAAGTAAAGCATCTGTCTTTCAAGTTTCTGTAAGAGAGAGGCCCTTCTGGGTTCCACAAGTTACCCTAAATGAATGAAACCTAGAGAGGGCCCCAGAATGTAAAGTAGCACAGACCTCTGTTCATATTATTTTCTGAAGAAGAGGCACTGGGAGTGTAAGAATAGACACCAGGTTTTAAGTTTCAGGATGCTACAAGCTCTGGCTGTTTCTAACTTCGATTCCATTCACTTCACATTTCCTAAGCCATTACTATGAGCAAAAGCACTGTGTTAGTGTCATAATTACAAAAATTAGACCTGAAAAGGACCAGAGATCACTTCATATTACCTCCTAGTTTTACAGTTGAGAAAAATGAGGCCCAAAGAGAAGCAACTTGATCAATGTTTTATGTCTAAGACTTGAAACTGACTTCTTCTGACTCCAAATTCAATACTGTTCTTGCTATAAGATTTGGAGATAAAAATCTAGGTATGACAAAAGGCTGGGTTCTCTAAGAGCTTAATATTCTTATTGGCAGTAGAGGTTGGGGGTAGGAATGGGACAGTTGGGAGAAAAGTGATTCCTGGAAGAGACTCTAAGATGTCTCATTCTGAAATGAGATATGCAGAAATCCAAATTGGGATGTTATTGCTGTACCCATAAAAAAACATTGAAAGCAAAAGTCTTATCCTTCCCTTCCAACAGCTGGTAGTGGGAGTAGGGGAGATGGGAGAAGAGTGGTCTCAGGAGGCAAATGCAATAGTAGCATAAGGTTCTCCAGATCTCACAGGTCCCACTCTGGATGTACTCTTGGGAGTCGTTAATAAGTAGTTATTGGTGCCTCCAAAGAGACTGAGCAACCTCTTTCCTCCCTAGAGGTTGCCTTCATGAGCCAGAGTGGGTGGCAGTGGAGTCATGAGTGGAGGAAGTCAATATTTCTGGTATCTGCTACTGAGGGGAAGAGAAGCTATTAGTTGGTAAAAGCTGTCAATCTCGTATTAATATTTGCTGCTTAAAAAAAAGCTAAGGAAAAAATATCCCATTCACCCTGAATCTGAAAGGGGCCTTGTTAGGGAGGTAAGAACTGAGTTGTAATTATTTCTATGCTCCTGGGCACCACTATAAATATCTAGCAAGGGAGACATCTCCAAAGACTCTGATGGTTCCACAGCTTTTGAGATATTCATGATCTTCACTAATTTCTCATGTCCTGTTCACTTTCTCTGAACAGGGTCCTTCCTACTAGGTGGGTCTTACCCTCCAAGAAAGGATGCCTGCTTAGTACTTTACTTTTCTTGGGTCTACTAACTTATTATCTTTCTTGGGTCCATTTACTTGGAAAGAGGCTAGTATAAATTTGGAAGCCAGAGTGCTTGTCCTTGCTTGGTCATGTAACTGATAAAAAATTACATAGTCTGAGTTGCACTGGGCAATTCAGAGCCTCTATAAAATGCATTTATGGAAATTTCTATCAGTGATATAAAGAAAAGTTGTAGGAGCGAGTTGAGCTTGTCAGCTTACCTTCGGGACACCCAAACTATTTTTTCCAACCCAGACTAGCCCCTTGGAGGGCCCAAGAACAGTACAAAATAAAAGCTCATTTGAAGTTTTATGGCTCAGTAGTGGTTTTTACATTACTGTTCAAGACTAGGGAAGCTTCCTAGCTGGGTCATGCCCAAGTATTCTTGAGCTTGTGGCAAGATTGCATTCTTGGCATACCTCTTAACAGTTAGTTTCCATTCTTGGTACGTTAGTTCTATTAATTGAAAAACAGGTTTCAGACTAAGTTAATGTACTTATTTTTAAATTTCCAGTTTTAGGAGTATTCCCCATTTCCATGAACTTAGCACATGACTGTGGCTACACTGACCATACTCTCAGCACAGCTATCTACTATGGAGGGAGAAAGGATTCATCCAAAACTAAAACGAAGCCTTTGTTCTAGTTTCAGAGCTCAGCCTTGTTCTCCCTCACTCCCCTTCCACTTTTTATCTCCATTTCTCCTTTGAAGTGTCTCACCAAGAACACCTGCTAAGAAATAGGCTGACCTACCTAAAGTCAACTCAGGACGAGGGATGACTTCACCAGTTTCAGGCTGCTCAACTGATCTAAACACTACTACATTCTATAAATATATCCAGCTTCATGCTTTCAATGGTGTCTTTGATACCCCTGTAACCCACTCCAGGATATTTACTTGGCCAAGATTCCAAGAAGAATATGGGGGTCAGCTGTATACAAAGGACCAAAGTAGTAAGCTATGAAAGTCAAGTACAAAAGGAAGCAACTCCAGAAGAATAATCTACAATGGGTACACATGTGTCTCTATAAGGGCAGAAAAAGAGGTAGGAAGAAGATCCTTGGACTAACATGGAAGAGAAAATGGAATAGAGAATAGAGATGGCAACATAGAACAATGGAAAGTCTTCTTTGTTAATCAACTAGGAGAACTTACTTGATGATTTCTAAGTAAATGTATCCCTATTTCCTAAAAGTTAGAGAGCTAGGTCTATAGCTGGGACAGAACTTCTGCACCCTCTTAGAAAAGATATATTATAGTCATTGAAAGGAGCATTAGGTTGGAGATGATAGCTTTCTTTTCAGTCTTTGAAAGCTACATGATTAAGTTTCTGGGGAGGATACTTCCCACTCCTGAGTCTTATAATCAAAGCAGAGGAATGGGTAATAGAAAGACCAAATGTGATGGAGAGGACATACAGAAAAAAATAAAGACTAGATACAGGTAAATGGTGACCTCTTTATCTGAGTTAAAACTGGAGGACTATTATAGAGGGCTCAAGCATGCTTAACTAAATGTTACTTTTTGCTATTGAAAGTATAATAAGGGGGAAAATGAGGTTGCTTCAAATCCTGGAACCCCACCAGAAATGACCAAGAGATTCTTGAAAAAGTACAAAGATCAGTTAGCATAAAGAGAACCCTGTTCACCCATTAGAGCAAGCCCTCCAGTCCCAGTGAAGACTGCAGCAAAAGTGAAAAATAATTTTATTTATCTGTTTAATTAAGAGCTGTTTGCCAGCCTCACAGATTCAGGTCTATCCTTCTCACTTACAACCACGTCCCAGCAAAATTAAACATAATAAATATAGGGAGACTGAAAGCAAAGGGCACATGTGAGATATATGAGCAAAGGCAGAAGTTGCACAGGGTTGCAGTAATAAGCACATCTTTCCTTTGCAAGCACCTCGCCCCTATGGGACTGTAGACCAGCTGAGCTTTTGGAGAGAGGGGGTGCTAGATTTACATAGACTTTTTAAAAATTCTCAGCACTGTTCCTCATTGTTATTTATTTTAAAGGAATCCTCAGGATTTCTCTCTTCTCTTTTTTCATAGAAGGGAAGAGAATTTGATTCAAAGTAAAAGAAGTATCTAAAGCTGGGCATTTTCTGGCCTTGAAATTTTTCAGTGGCCTCCTATTGCAACCAAAAAGATTGGTTCCAGGCACAGAGAGCATCTGGCCTGCCAGATACTGGTAAAACAATCAGTCATGTCTTTCCTTTAGCTCCTTTGAAGCTTCAGTTCAGGGTGCTTAGCCCCAAATCCACACAAGATGACACGACAGGAGAAACGAAGGCCAGGGCAGATTTCCCCCCAGTTATGCTCTAAAAATTTAATTCTATACCAGATGCTTGAAATTTCTGAGGCTAAGAGCTGAATGCTATGAAAGAATTATATTACTACTGAAAATAGGGCGGATCAACTTGGGCCTTGCCCCATGGTGTTGAAAGCATTTGCAGTCCTTGAGTAGAAAAAACAGAGCTTACTATCTTGTAAGAAATAAAAATAATTAAAGTAGGAAGTTACCAGATGGTTGGATCCCATATCTTTCTCCCTCAATCCCCTGTCATGTCTTAGGTTTTGCCCACAAGATTGATTTGAATGTGCCTTTTTGCCACAGGAATGATATTTTTTTACTTTATGTTTTTTAACCCTTTTTAAAAATATTTTTAAACCCTTAACTTCTGTGTATTAGTTCCTTGGTGGAAGAGTGGTAAGGGTAGGCAATGGGGGTCAAGTGACTTGCCCAAGGTCGCACAGCTGGGAAGTGTCTGAGGCCGGATTTGAACCTAGGACCTCCCGTCTCTAGGACTGGCTCTCAATCCACTGAGCTACCCAGCTGCCCCCTTTTTAACCCTTTAAAATGGTTTTTCCAAATATATTATCTCATTAGTTTCTTATAACATATTAACTATTGGGATGGGAAGGAGAACAAAGGAAGGGGAACAAGCATTTTTATTAAACATCTACTATGTATCATGCACTGTTATCTCAAATATTTCTTGAAAGGATAAGTAATAGAATACTCTTTTTGTATATAAAGAAACTGAGGCATAGAGAGGAAAAGAGACTTACCCCAAATTAGGAAGTTAGCAGCAGAGTCTGGATAATTTGAGTTTCCTGACACGTAGTACTCTTTTCTCAAGGTATTCCTGCTTCCTACCTTGTGCCAATTCTTATCACTGTTTGTCTTTTACTACTAAACAGTGTCCTTAAATGTCATTAACTTCAAACTAACTTTGTCAGGTTTGCTATCATTTACAATAGATAAGGTATTTATTTAATCTAGCTACTTTTCAGTTTTCCTTGTAATGATCATGATCTCTTTCTTTCTCATTAGACAAGAGGTTGGGAGAAATCTGTAGGACTGAGCCATAAACAGAAATAGGAACTGTGATTGGATTGTATACAGTTTTTTTTGTTTGTTTGTTTTTTAAACCCTTGTACTTCGGTGTATTGTCTCATAGGTGGAAGATTGGTAAGGGTGGGCAATGGGGGTCAAGTGACTTGCCCAGGGTCACACAGCTGGGAAGTGGCTGAGGCCAGATTTGAACCTAGGACCTCCCATCTCTAGGCCTGACTCTCACTCCACTGAGCTACCCAGCTGCCCATTGTATACAGTTTTATGGCTTTTTGGCCTTCATGATCCCATCTTCCTATGCACAAAGGCGATTAACAGGTCTTTTTCAAGAAGTGTATTTGTTTCTCATTTTTGCCCCAGCATCAAAACCACCAATTGGCTGATGAAGTGTCTTGTCTTGAGAGAGAGATTTGAAAAGGAAAGGACTGAGGGAAGTCCTGAATGACCAATATATTTATTTGTTCAGTTGTAAAGCTATGTCTAATTTCTGGCTGGATCACAAATGAAATGAGCCTAAATGGTGGATTCTCCAATGCAGGTATAGACATTGGTCTTTGTTTATGCCCATACTAGGCAGGCATTGTAGTTACCCCTGTCTGTCAGGACTAAGGGGCCCTGACAGAAGTGCTGGGCATAGGGAAGGTTGGCTTATTTACTCGTAACCATTGACTTCATCCAGCTGTGTGAGGTTTTAGTTTTTCAGCATTGCATCCTACTACATTTGGATGGGAAGAAGTGATTTAAAATTAATAGCTCATATTTGACCTTTAGTACTCCTGGGATTGGTATGGACACATATATTTGCTCCAGTGAGGTGAGGATAGGAGAATAAGAAATGAGGAAAGTGGCAGAAATTAGAAAGAATTTGTAGAAACTCAGAATTTGGAAACAGAAGGGACCTTCAAAATCATCTAATTTGAGCATCCATCTTCAATTTACAAATAAGGAAACAGGCCCAGAGGTTGAAGTGACTTACTTAAGGCGCCACAGAAAGAATCAGCTATAGACCTGAATCCTAGGCCCTCTAAATATTAAAGTCAATATTTTTTTGCATTACTATATTCCCTCTTATTGCATCATAGACTTAGAAGAGGTCTTGAGAAGGGTAGGGCTTCAAGATCAAATTGTCCAGCTCTTTAAGCAAGTCTAAGCTACTTGTGACAGAGTTATATATTCTGTTCTTGAAGATCTCCAGGGAAAGAGACTGATTCCTCTTGGGAGTCCATTCCAGTGTTTTATCACCCTGGAAGTCAAGAAATTCTTCCTTCTGCCAACTCCAATCTTGCCTGTCTTAATTTGATTTAAAGGGAGGAAACCTGAGGACAGTTACAAGGGAGACCTTGAGGAAGGAAGATAAGTTGGATTTTATTGGTCTATCACTTACGGAGGTTTGTAGGATAAGTCTCTCTTCCCCTTCCTTCTGCCCCCAACACAAAACATTGTCTCTTAGGAAGTTAGCAGAAGCCCCTGCATTTAGAACACTTACTTCTGAGCTAGCCTGAAAAATGCCTCAAAGAGAATGACTAAAATGTTGACTAAATGATAATTTAATATGGTCCTTCCCATTGGGGCAGTTGTGAAGAAGTGTCAGGATTAGAAAGGACTGCAAGGAGAAACTGAGCACACAGATTAGCTTCTAAGATGGATGAATTTTGCAAACTCCTAAGAAAAAAGGCTCTTTGACTGGGATCAGCATCATCATTTCATGAACAAACAGAAAGGGAACCTCAATTGTCATCATGTCAATAGATAGCTTAAAAAAGATGGAACAAGACTCTTTCCAATACCTATCTTTGTTTTCCCTGCATCTTGTTCTTAAAACCAGTACTGGAATCTTTCTGGTGCTACCTCTTTTTCTATAAGTTCCTATAAAACTTTTCTTTACAAGTTAGAAACTAATGTCTTTTGAATGAATGAAGTAAAGAAAAAAAAAAGAAACATTTATTCTGTTCTTTATTACATGCCAGGCATCATGCTAAGTAGAGAGTGGAGACCCAGGCAGGATGTTTTGACTAGGGAGTCATAGGGATGGTGAATATAGTAAAAGGGTGGTGAACTGATATTCCCTTTCTTTTGTACATGTATAATCATAAAAAGGAAGAGAGAATATAGGATATAATTGTACCACAGTGAGAAATAGCAATAGGTAAGGGAGATCTTGGGCACAGAGAAGGTATGAAGGCTGAATCTCAGGAGTTAAAAGAGAATCTCTGGCTAAGAAAACTTTCTGCAGCTTCCATCCTAGCACTTACGCTGTTAACAAGGAACTTGAGGTCTCCAAAATATAGAACACAAGGGGACTGGCATTGTGTTCTTCCCTACCTTTTTGTGTCCCCTGAAGCCACAGCAACAGCTCATTAAAAGCTCATTAGGATCCTGACCCAAAGTCCCAGAATGACTATGTTGCCCAGGCAAAGCACACCACCCTGGAGAGTCAGGAGCATCAAGGTTGGGCAGCTTGAGCTAATGCTATAGACAACAGATGGGGAGACTGGACAGGGAGGAAGCCTAGGAGAAGAGTTTCTCCAATTAACCCCTTACTGAAGGATGGATATGTTCCTGGAATTGTACCTTCTTTAGTGGTGAGAGGCAAACTTGTCTGCCAGTAAGACAAGGTGCAGATATTAAGCATTAAACTTCATTACCTCTGATATATATTCAGTGTCAAAATATGAGGATATAAAGGACCTCTTCTTAGTTTGAGGAAGCTGATTCACAAGGGAGATGTTTAGCAGGTGTGTGTATGTGTGTATATATACATATATATATATATATAGGGAGGTGAAGATTCTTAACCTTGTGTCTATGAACTTAAAAAATTGACAAATGGAAATCAATACAATTGTTTTCCTTTTTAAATCCCATGAGTTTTAGTTTATTTAAAAATATATTCCAAGGTGTCCATAGGTTTCACTAGATTGCTAATGGGGTCCATGTCAGAAAAAGTTTAAGAACCTCTAGAGATGAGTTAGAATAGGGAGGGCCTAGGTAAGGTCACTTGGGATGCTTCCAGTTAACCTCCTAAATACAAGCTAACTATCCAACAACTCGGTATACACCAATGTAGCTTTACAAGTTGCTGTGTATTGGCTAAATGGATACCACAGATTTGATTTTCCATGGTTTTTTTAAGGAGGCAGCTAGTTGGTGGGTGCATTTTAAAAAAAATAGCATCTAACTTACTCTAAACTGGCATCAGGGTCCAGTGTTGTGTGGCACAGAAAATGACTCTCACTTTCCAAGGCATGAGGTTTCTGAGAATACACTGGCAAGGAGGTTTGGAGAAATTTGGCAGCAAGCTAGGGGCTCTGTGCTGCTCTTAGCTTTTCCCTGCTTGTCTTCCTGCTGAGGGCTGCAGCATTAGAACAAGGGGAGCCTTCTGTTCCTTTGCTTACTTCCCTGAGATGCTATGACATTTGATTCCTGGTTGATTAATATACAGCTGACAAGAGACTGTATTTAAGGCAGCTTTAATTCTCTCAGGTCACCAAACTCAGGAGAAGCAGAGATGCAAGGAGCCAGCTCTGCTATAGATCAAACATGGGAACCTTCAAATCATTCTGTGGCCTAATTTCTCACTGCTGCTGCCGCCTAATCTCCTGGAGTCAAAGGAGATATTGAAACTGGGCTGGGAGGGTCGACTGAATTCGGCACCCATTGCTAAAACCTGTTTGGCAGCCTAGATTTAGAAGAGCTAGAATCAGGACTGCCATTCAGAACTAGGGACAGCTCTGGTCATACCAACCAAAGTGTAAATGGTTTTACTGATTGGCAATACTGATCAGCTAGTAGTATGCTCTATGTCATCTATGTCATCCCATCCCTTCTTCTCTCCATGGCACAAAAGGGTTCTATCATCCTCCTTACTTTTGCCCCAGTCACCCAGGTTTGAACCTAGGTGTCATGCTCAGCTCTTCATTCTCCCTCTTCTTCCCTCTGTCTAGTTTGTTGCCAAGGCCTGTAGATTTTACCTTTGTAACACATATTGCATAAGCCCCCTTTTTTCCTCTGAAACCCTGGTATAGGGCCTTATCATCTCACACCTGGATTATTACAAGAGCCTGCTGATTGGTCTCCTTGGCTCATCCCCAGCCAAAGTGATCTTCATAAGTTATAGGTCTGACCATGTTACCCCCTCCTCTACTCAGTAAACTCTAGTGGTTCCTTATCATCTCCAAAATCCAATATAAAATCCTCTCTTTGGCATTCAAATCCAATTATGTGAAGCCCTTGCCTTTCCCATCTTCTTAACTTCCCCCTTCCCCTAAACATCCTGAATGATCCAATGGCACTAGCCTGATTACTTTTCCTCAAACAAGACTCAGGTTCTCCTCACTATATCTCTTAATTTCAGGCATTTTCACTAGCTGTCCCCCAAGCCTAGAATGCTCTTCTTCTTCATCTCTGCCCCACTGCCTCCTTCTAGTCCTGGCCAAAACCATATCTTCTATACACACAGCCTTTCCTAATCACCTTTAATTCTATTACCTTCCCTCTATTGATTATATAGCCCCACCCCCATATACTTTGTTTGAACCGTGTTACTGGTATATTGTCTCCTCCAATATACTGTGATCTCCTTGAAAGCAAGAATTATCTTTTGCTATTCTTTGTATCCCCAATGTTGGTGCTTTATAAATATTTATTGATTGAATGGGTCCTCTCCTATCTTGGCTTTTCCTTAGATGCTTAATGTTCTTCTTTAGCTAGTCCTCTTTATAGCTGCTCTTCTCATATTTTTTGTAGTCTTGCCTTTTTCTCTCTGCTTCCTGGAGTAGAAGATAGTGATTCCAGGTTCCTCAAGTGAAGCAAACTGCTCCCTGGATCTCCTTTCTCTGTCTTCCATGGCCTCTTGTGCCTGGGGCTCTTCTGGTTCTGGCTCAGCCTAGTCCTCTCCCAATTTGCCTCATTAGCATCTCCTGAAAAGCAGGATAATTTCTCTGCTTGGCACCTGGATGCTCACTTGCTAGGGTATGCCTGCATGTTTGCCATTTCCTCTGAAGTGCCTTTTATAGATCTGGTCTGTGTTGCAATTCAGGCAGCACCCTGGAATAGCACAATGCAGGAAGATTACACTCGGAAGCCAGGTTTGTAAATTACCACCCAGCAGGAGGAAGGAGAGATGAAGTGGGAAGGCACTTCTTAATTGGAGAACCCAATGCAGAAAGCCATTCTCATTTATGAGCAAGATCTTTCCCAATCATTCTCACTGCTGCCACTAGCTCACCACAAATTAGGAAGAAGCATTAGCACTAGAGCTGGAGGGAACCCTAAACTCACTATCTTATTTTCATCTGCAAGAATGATTTTATTAAGATTTCCACCATCCCTCTTGACATACTGAATTTATTCTTCCAAATACAGGCACACATGTACACACACACACACACACACACACACACACACACACACACTTAAATTGACAGTCATCTATAGATTCCTAATTTATGTTACACTTTCTAAGAGAAAGATCCAGTGGTTAAAAATTAATAGCAAATTTATAGGAATTCTATATGGCTATTATAGAATTATAATGAAGCGGCTGCCACTTGGCTGTGTGTAGATAATTGGAAATTGGGGATGAGAGAAGAGAATCTTTACTTTATTGGAATTGTGTTTTTGAGAGTAAACACCATGAAGAGGGTCAGTGCAGCCCATAAACTGGCCTCTGGAGGAAAATAGTGACTGGTTCAGCACCTACTTGGAGTCAGACTAGCCAGAAAAATCACTTTATCTGGCATTGCAGGAAGAGGGAAAAGGACACAGATATATCAACAAGGTGTAGCAGTAGAAAGAGCACTGGATTTAGACCAGGGACCTAGGCTAAAATCTTGGGTCTGCCTCAATTACCTAATAAAATAAGGGGTTTGATTTTGATGATCTCTAATGTCTCTCCTAGTTTTAGATCCTATGAACCAAAAAGGTGAGCTCTGGGCTTAGGGGACAAGAGGAAAGAAGAACAGAGTAATTAATGAAACAAAAGATAGCACAACAATTTATGAACAAATATGGTTTCAGAACAAGAGTCAGTGGGGTAACATTGGGTTATACCTCTTTTGCAAGTGTAACTAATAGCTAGTATTATTATTACCTAACCAGAAGGAGCAAAAGGATGTTAAAAGGTTCTTCTTTAGGAAAGGACCAGAGCCAAACATCTATGCAGAGCATTTTGGGAGCAAGTAGTCCAGTTCAGTTCTTGGAAGGAAAGGGATGTATGTGTCATGTTTCCTGGTTAAAATCAATGATTTAACCTCTGAGGCTGGGACCCAAATTTCAGATGAGATTTCTAATGAAAATGCCAGAACTTAAGCCATGAAGTTCAGATAATAGCATCAGACTCTAGCTGTATGACCCTGGGGCAACTCACCTAACCCCGTTTGCCTCAGTTCCTCATCTGTAAAATGAGCTGGAGAAGCAAACTATTCCCATATTTTTGCCAAGAAAACCTCAAAAAGGATCACAAAGAGTCAGATGTGACTGAAAACAACTAAACAATGAAAGTTAAAATGAGAAAGATAAGCACCATCCATTCTAATGGTCAATTAACACTGTGCATTCTCATTTACTATTTTGTACTTTGTAAATGTTATTTTTCTCCTTGTAGTTAAACTTGAGCAAAGCTTGGGATCGAAGAAGAGAAAAAGGGAGTTAATGTCTAAGACAAAGAAACATTTGGGGTTTCAGCAATAGCAATCTTCAGGGATCATAAAAGGTGTCAGGATGAAATTCTGCATTTGGAGTTAGGAAGATTTCAAGCGCCATATCTGACAATTACTAGCTGTGTGACCATAGATGACTCACTTAACCTGGATTCATTTGTAAAATGGTGATAGTAATTGAAGCACATACTTCACAAGGTTGTTATAAAGCTCCAATAAGACAATAAAAACTTTGTAAACTTTAAAATGCTATATAAATATAAGGACATTTGTTCTTATCTTTTAGGTTAGTGGAATTAAACATGTTAATCAAGAATGTCTCCCTGGATGAAGTTTTTAGGCCATTGTATATCTGACAAGGTTTTCTGTGTTGCCTAACAATGCCCATCTCATGGAATTCTTAAGCTCATGAGTGGCAGCCCTCAGGAAATCTGGGAGGAACCTTCTGAATTCTAGACCCTACCATTTCCAAAGTAGTATATGTGGCTTTTCTATTCATTTAACAAAGTGCCTAATGCCACCCCAACAGAAGCCTGAGGGACACTGAGGGACAGGAAGTTGTTGACAAGCTAAGGGGCAAGTGTTATCCTAATCTCCATCAGATGTGTTCAATCTAAGTTCCAGAGTTTTTAAAGAGTTTTCTCAATGCAGGGGCTCAGAGATACTCTGAGAAGCAAAGCCAAGGAGTAGCTCCAAACTGAGCAATCAAGTGCTGCTTGGGAGTAACACTATTCCAAATTCACTACTTTCTTTCCTTCATTCCATCCCATTCCATGCCCAGAATTCAATACAACTTTGCAATCATTTCATTATATTTAAAAATAATTAGGTCCACAAAAGTTTTATGTCACAAACTTAGAATAGCTTCTTATTATATTTCAATTATATTTCAATGTACTTCCATCTCCCATTATTCCTATTTTTGACTCTTCCCATCACTACAGGATTATAAGAGCAAAAACCTCTGATTGCAAAAAATAGCACTAAAAATTCTTCCATGGTCACCTAGAGACTATCCTTCAAGTAATCAGAATACCACAAATCAGGGAGAAATGTTATTATTGGACCTGGAGGGAACCCTAGCTTCATCTTTCTACCCTTATTCTCCCAGAATGATTTTATAAAAATTTTTCCATACATAAATATGCAAGAAAACAAAAATGAAATGGAGGATGGATTTCTTTCGATTTTTGAAAATTTTGATTCTTAAGAGAAAAAAGCAGGTGCTGGGGAATAGCTAAACGAATTGATCACATGAATGAAAATTCACATAAAATAACAAATATGAAGAGTTCAGAGAAACCTAGAAAGACATCTGAACTGATGCAGAGTAAGGTAAGCAGGGGCAGGGAAGTAACACCCAATAATTAAAATGTAAAAGGAAAGAATAATAAAATACAATGGAACCCTATGAAATTAATAATGGCCAAGAAGTTTGGCTTTGAAGTAGAGTTGAGAAAATGTACCTCCTTCCCTTTCCAGAAGAATAGGGGTCATATGCAAGCATTATGCAGGTTAGATTTTTTTTTTACTCTTACCTTCTTAGAATCTATGATATGAAGTATTAGTTTCAAGGCAGAAGAGCAATATGGGATAGGCTGTTGGGGTTGAGTGATTTGCCCAGTCACTGCTAGGAAGTGTCTGATGTCATATTTGAACCCAAAACCTGACTCCCCCAGGCTTGGCTTTCTACCCACTTTCTATCCATCTAGCTGTCCCATGTCAGTTAGTTTTGATGAACTGTTTTTAATCCTCTTTCTTCACAGAATCACAGAATTTGAGAATTGGAAGGGATTTCAGCAGTCATCTCGTTTAACCCACACGCAAAAAAAAAAAAATCTCTATTACAATGTAGGTCATTCAGCTTCTGCTTGAAGACCTCTGAGGAGGGGGAATCCACCATTTAAAAAAATCTTTGTTACAAGGGAATGTTTACTGAGTGGCGAAAAAGGAAAGACATATTTGGAATGTATATAATTTAAAAACAAAGGGCATCAATGAAGATTTGAAAAAGTATTTGTTGCTCAATTTCCATTTGTTTCGTCTCTTACTGTTATCTTAGGCCTATGGGTTATTCATTTTCATTGTAAATCCAACTCCTTTGGAGGGGACAGGCAGGCAGAGAGATAGATTTAGAGAGAAATAGAGACAGAGGGGTATGTATGTATATAGGAATGTGGAGATAGGGTATATTGGGTAGGCTGACTCTTGTTGACACTGGGATGGTGAATATTGACTTTCTGCTCAGAGGCTGTTGGTTGTAGTTCTGCTAGTTGCAGAGGACATAGTGCCACCTTTGTATTTCACTAAATGGCAGGCAAATTCTAGGTCAATTAACTAGAGCATATTTGCCATCCTGATCTGCTCCCCAAGGAGAGCACCACCAGTTCCAGCAAGGAAACTAGGCCCCCATGCCAGGCTAGTTGAAAGAGGAAATGTCTGTCTCCACAGGGCTGAACTTATTTGCATTTGGCTCCAGGGTGAGCTTATTGATTTTCCTCTTCAGTTTATAGTGATGAAATTCTACTCTGATGTTCCAGGGCTTAGTAATAATTATGATAATAATTTGGACAGATTGTATCTAAGATGCCCAGAGCACTCTACAGACCCATGAACCATCTAGGCTCACCCAAAGACAGGAGAAAAGGTAGAAACAGGTTGTATAAA
This sequence comes from Gracilinanus agilis, assembly GCF_016433145.1. NCBI lineage: Eukaryota > Metazoa > Chordata > Mammalia > Didelphimorphia > Didelphidae > Gracilinanus > Gracilinanus agilis. Next base: position 232,829,594 of record NC_058133.1, on the reverse strand, counting down.
ATTCTCCCCATTCCAAGGGTAAGAAAGGTAAAACCCAAAAGGAGAATTGCCTTAGGTTACTTATTCAGAATAGTTAGAACTGGAAGAAACCTGAGAAGCCATCTAGTCCAGAAGTGTCAAACTCCTTGCTGCAGCCCCCAAGCTGCCTGCAAAACTCTCTAGGGAGGGCCAGAAATGGATTTAAAATGTAATTGGGAAATGTTTAACAAAACAAATAAAAATATGATACAACATAGATAATGTTACTTTGTGGTTTTCTAAGCCTACAGGAATCCATTTCTATTTGAATCGGATGCCATTGGTTTTTAGCCATTTAATAGATGAGGAAACAGGATTTGAACCTAGATTCTTCAACTAAATCTAGTGCTTTCGATGCTCATGCTATTTTCTCTTATAATCCCTATCTGCTCCCTTTTAAATATGCACTCTTCTTCCCAGTCTGAATTCTTCATTTAAGCCAGTAATAATGATTCCAAGTACTTGTTCCAGCTTCTCTACACAGTGCTCTCCAGAAATCAGCACCTAAGGGTAGCTGGGTAGCTCAGTGGAGTGAGAGTCAGGCCTAGAGACAGGAGGTCCTAGGTTCAAACCCAGCCTCAGCCACTTCCCAGCTGTGTGACCCTGGGCAAGTCACTTGACCCCCATTGCCCACCCTTACCACTCTTCCACCTATAAGACAATACACCAAAAATTAAGGGTAAAAAAAAAAAAGAAATCAGCACCTAAGCTTGCATTACCATTGTGATTGCTAGGAGGTCCTTTTTTTTTCTTAGTTATCCCTGTAATCTTCACATCTCATTCCCAGCGTAGATGGAAAGCTGGAACAATCCAAGAAGCCCAAATGAGTTTAATGCTTTCCTATGGCAGCATACTGGGTTTACTTAGTTTTCAGGATCCAATGCATGATTCAAGTGTTTGTAACCATCTCCCTCACCTACTTGGACAGTTTTCTTTTCCTCTGTATTTTCCCAGTATTTCCAAGTGCTAGAGAAAAGCAAGAAGATTCAAATTTAATTTCCAGGGCATTTTTAATTAAAGGCAATTGTCTAAAGTTATTTTGTTACATTCAGAGAGGGTATTTGAGAGAGTAGGTATATTTTACAATTTACAAGAATCAAACCAAAGATCTTGAGTTTGCAAAGCAAGCTTGGTGTGATAGGAAGCTCTCATTTATTATGCATCTACCCTCTGTGAGACACTGGACAAACAATGACCCAAAACCAACCTAACAGACAACTAAAAAATCCCAGTCAAAGCCAGCCTCTGTCCTCAAGGAGCATGGGGCAGAGGATATGATATGTAAACAGATAGTTCTTGCTTTACATAAATTCTCATTAGACAAATTTAACTTTACTAATTCTGAAAGAAATTTGCATTCCATAAAAACACTTATGTTAACATCAATGTACAGTACTGTGCACTCTCTCCCCACTCTTGCCCCTCTGCTCCACACCCCCAACAACAAGAAAAACCTAAAAAACCCTCCAAAGTAGATCAGATGTTGGAGAAATCCCCAATTCTGGCATGTCTGGATGGGGGCTTGACTTGAGACCTCTAGAGCCAAGAGACTCTCCACTCCCCTTCTTGTCTGTCCCTAGCCTCCTCATATTGCTGGTCACTCTCCTGTCTTGTTCTGCTTGTGTCCATGTCCAGCCCCGACATCTCTGCCCCCTCTTCCCTAAGATTCTGGCATGTCCTCAGGCAAATTTACATTACATAAAAATTGCTTTATATAGTGGTCTGTGGAACTGGTCCACTTATGAAATGTGAGAACTGTCTGTATATTCATGATAATCTGAGGAAAAAGAGATCACTAGTAATTGAAGGGTAAAGGAAAGGCTTCCATAGGAAGCTAGAAATTCTAAGGCAGTGGTGAACAGGGAACATATTTCAGGAATCAGACACCCTGGATAAAAAGCACAGAGGTAGAAAATGGACTGCTCAGTTCACTAGCAAAATAAGGTTGTTTTGAGCAGCCCTTAGGGCAACTAGGTGGCCCATTGGATAGAACATGCTGGGTCTGGAGTCAAGAAGACCTGAGTTCCCAGACAAGTCAATTAGCTCTGTTTGCCTCATTTTCCTCATCTGTAAAATGAGCTGGATAAGGAAATGACAAACCATTCCAGTGCCTTTGCCAAGAAAATCCCAAATTGGTCACAACTGAACAATAACTAGTTCAAGTATGGTTAACTCTGTTATCCATGAAAATGCAGGGGAACAGAGGCAAATAAGGCAGGGGAGGTGCTGGGCTACATGGGGGTGCCAGTAAGGAATTCACATTTTGGCTACAGATTAACCACAAAGCAGACTTTCACCAATGCATAATCCAAAATTTACTGAAGGAGAAAATCTTATTGCTAAATCTCATAGGACTTTACAACTAGTTCACAAACAACCTACAACAGCCACTAGGCAGCCTCACCTGGCAGCAGCTTTTCCCTAAGAGTAACAGTGGAAATCCAAAAGAATGGGAGTAGCCAAGTGCAGCTGAGCTGAGTGACTACAGGCTCTGCTAGGGAGGGGCAGAGACTCAGGGGAGCATGAACTGGAGGCCCAGGCTGGCTTCTATGAGCTGTGATTTATCCCCCTGCAGAGACTGCAATTGTTTGCAAGCATAACCCTTTTCTCATAGCTACTTTGCGTCTCCCTCCAAACCCCCTCCTCCAACATTTCTTTATGCTTTACAAAGAGATTTGTATCCTAGAACAAAGCAGAAACTAAATAATGTTTACCATAAGCAACTCTAATAGGGACAGACTGTTTTCTCTTTTAAATTTTCCCTGTGGATTATGATGTTGAAGGAAAAGTGACCATTCTGGTTCTTTTTGGCCCCACTCTTTGCTAGCCCAATCCCCAGAAAGTCCTAATACACCCTGAAGCTCAGTATCTGCATTAACAGAAGGAAGCATTAGTGTGGATTATCTAAAACAAAGGATGATTAAAAATAACAAGTAATAAAGTAACTTGGAAAGGGCTTTGGAGAAATATGAGTTTTTAAAAGCATGTTGAATGATTTTATTCTTCAAAAACATGCACTGATCGATGATGGTGGAGAGAGGAGTGTTGAGTGGAAGAGGGAAGTCAGCTTGGGAAGTGCCCCAGCAGCACACAGGGAAAGTAATATGATTTTGTGCTTCTCCCTGGTTGGAACAAGCTGGAGCTTTGCATTGTGCAGCTGAGAGACTGGTCCTCCTCTAGGTCCTTTTACAGTAATAAGCTTATATGGTAAGATTTCCAGGGAGCCTTAAAAAGCTGCCTTTACTCTGAAATTTCTTCTGATTTATTTGCTGATACCTCTTAAGAGTTCAGATACTCAGTTCAAAATGCAAATGTCTGTGGGAGAGGTAACAAACATGATGCTTGATTTTGGCTCATCTGGAAAGTAGGATTTTGTTTGGAAAGTAGGGAGAAAGAACAAGCAGGCTCTGGGCTAAGAAAGGAGAGGTAGAGGTTTGAAGGTAATGGGACAAAGTATGCCAAAGAGCATAGAAAAGGGATCTTGGGAATGCTAGAAAGCACTCTCTGAGTTTCTTCAATGCTCTTTCTTAACTCCTCATATTAGGACTTCTTTCTAGAATGCCTACTCTTTAGAGTTAAGGACCAGTTTCCTGCTGGACATCTCTAACCCTCTAAAATCAGGATCTGTAGATCACAGGTTATGAATCAGAATGAATTTTGAGCTGAGAGACATCTGGCTTGTGCTCTTAGTTCATTCACTAATTATGATCTTATGTATTCATCACTGTACTCTTAAATCCACTTAAGCTCCTTGTGAAATAAAATTATGATAACTGTTCTGTTGAACTCAAAACATCCTTATGAGAATCAAATGAAACAACACATATATAAGCATTTTGAAAACTCTGATATGCATTACAAATGTAAAGGATTGTTATTAGTAGTATACCCAGTACAACCCTCCATAAAAGTCATTAAATGCTTCATTATGAGATGGAGAAGACTTTAGGTTCTCAAAAGAGTGGAGTATAAGCTTTGGCATAGTCACCTATCTGGAAACGCTTCAAGCTTAGTACTGCCAATAGACTGCTTTCTGAGGAGCAGCCTAACTAAACACAGAGACTTAGCCGCAGCAGTTTGGTTATAGGTGAAAGTTTTTTTTGGCTATTACACTCATGAAATAAAAATACAAAATGACTTTTGTTGTCAAGGGGGTCCTCTGTGGCCCCTTCTAATGCTGAAGTGATGGTAGCAGAATGACAGAAAAAGCGACAGAGGGAACTAAGAATCACATGCTTTTAAGCTGCATATAAATTAAAATGTTAGTCCTCTGATTGAGTAATATTTATCCAATCATCAAGAAGCTTATCAGGAGCTGAATAACCTCAATTATTGCTATAAACGAAAGCAGAAGACAGGTGAATAAAAGATTTTGTAGAAATGATTTCATCATGTGATCAAGGGCAAGAAACATAATTTCATGGGATACCTGATCACCCTATCTTATAGTACTAATGATGAACATTTTAAAAAACCTAGCATGAAGATAAATACGGCTCATGAACCAACTTGCATAATTGAAGAAAGTGAAGAGGCAGATAAATTATGTTAACAACTTGACAAGATTTTTCCAAACCAACTTAATAGCTTTTACATTACCCCCAACTTTTCAGGAAGTAGAAGGGGGCACTTAAGAAAATTAAGCTGTGAACAAAAAGATGACCAAAAAGACAAACCTTTGCCAGAAACTACATCCTTCACTCTCTCTCTTTTTAAAATTCTTACCTTCAGCTTGGGAATTAATACTAAGTAGAGCAGTAAGGGCTTTGCAATGTGGGTTGCCCCTCTTTCATTTTTTTTAACCTTCCATCTTAGAATCCTAGAATTATAGAATCCTATAATCATAGAATCAATACTATGTAGTATTATACTACTATAATATTATACTGCTATTATACTACTATGACACTACTATGTTAGGGCTAAGCAATGAGGATTAAGTGACTTGCCTGGAGTCATACAATCAGGAAGTACCTGAGGCCATATTTGAACCCAAGTCCTCCCATCTTCAGGCTTGGCTCTCAATCCACTTGTCCTTCCTTAATTGTTAAGAATGATCTGTACACATATTCTTAAGCATCCCTGAGAAAAAAACTGAACTTGGAGGTTTCTCTTCCAACAAAGTGCCTCCCTTGTACAAATTAAAATCATTCGACATTCCTTAAATAGTGTGACCACAGAGATTTTTTTTCTCATCCTTTGATTTTTTTTTTATTTTAGTGGAAGGCAGGGGAAGGTTCTACATCTATTATTTCATTCATATAGAAAACTCCCAAAGCCTTCTACCAAAGGGTTATTGGTAACTTGTCTCTAACTTACAGATTTAAGGTCTTAGATAGTTGGGGGGACTTGGGGGCGGGACTGAGAGATCAGGTGTCTTACACCATAGAGCATAGATGGAACTGGAATGGACCTCAGAGGTGACATAAATAGCTTGAGGGCAAGGTTGTTTTTTTCCCCTCAACTGTTTTTGCATCTGTGGGACCTAGGTATGTGACTGACACATAGTAAATGCTTAATAAATATTTGTTGATTGATTGATTTATAGGACCCCATAAGGCTCCTGCTTCCCAAACCTAGGTCTTCCTGATTATAAGACTGGTCTTCTATCAACTACAAGGCAACTGGTGTTACAGTGTATTCAGTGTACACCAGGTCTGGAGTCAGGAAGAACTGTGATCAAATTCAGCCTCAAACATTTACTAGCTATGTGACTGTTAGCAACTCACTTAACCCTGATTGCCTCAGTTTCCTTATGTATAAAATAAGCAGGAGAAGGAAATGGCAAACTACCCCAGTATCTTTGCCAAGAAAACCCCAAAACTGGATCATAAAGAGTCAGATTTTACTGAAACAAATGAAAAACTTCTATCAACTACATCAGTGATGTCAAACATGCAGACGAGGGTTTTTAGGTGGTCCATAATCCTTCTAAGTGCTACATAGCCAGATTAAAATGTCAGTGGGAAATATTTAACATAATAAATAAGAATATAGTAAAACATAGTTATATTATATTTTAAAACTAAATCCATATGTAGCCTGCAGGGGCCCTTGAGTTTGACACAAGGTCCCATTGTATAATGCATCTTAATCCTCTCGTTAATAATATCAAATGATTCATAAAACAAGATGTATAAATGCCAAAAGTATTCATTGCCATTACAGAAGATATCATATAAAGAGCTTAAATGAAAATAAGGTTTCCTTAAAGATAGTAAGTCTTCTTTCTATTCCTGTTTGCAAATGACATACTGCTGATTGCAGGAAGCCCTAAAGCATTACAATATCCCCTTAGTGTGATTCATGGCCACTCAAGAAAGACTTTGTAATCTATATAGGAAAAACCAAGTGGATGAAAGATGAATATTGGCCAGATTATGGCATGCAGTTCTATAGGCAGTCAAATTAATTCATTTATAAGTAAATATAAATTGCACAAGTATTTCCAATGATTAAGGAACTGAGCCCAGAATTAAACAGACTGAGAAGAATGGGCTGGATTATATATATCTAGAAAACCACAGTATACTTTCAAGGATCCTAAGCTATTCCCTGACATAAAAGCCCTTCTTTTCAATACTAACAGTCGATTGGTGATACCATATTTCTTCAAATCATGGAACACTCTCTAATGACCAAATAAGAAAAGTTGCAAATGACATAAAGGACAATGGAGAGATACATGGTAAGTGGTTATATAGTGAAAATAAAGGATAAAAGATGGATAAATCAAGTGCTCCATGGGAATTTGTTAAATGTTAAATGTCCTAGGGGAAGGTGTCTGCTGCATTTTTATGTCCTCTGGTTATGAGATACCAATAACTTCTTTGAAAACAGCAGTTTATAAGATATAGTATCATTCAATGGGAATGGAATTTCTAGTGGGAAAAGGTTTGGAGTCATTATTTCAGCTCTCTCATCTACTAAACTGTAAAGTTCTTGAGGGTAGGAGCTATGTCATATCTAAGCTTTGAATTTCCCCTAGTGCCTAGCTCAGTGTATATGGTAGTTACTTAGACACTGGTTCTGGAGTCAGAGAACCTGAGTTTCAATCCCTCCTTTGATATTACCTTCATGATCTCCTTGGGCTTTCGTTTCCTCATCTATAAAATAAGGTGGTTAGATTTAGAGTTCCCTTTTAGTTCTAGGACTATGATCCCATGAATGTTTGTTGTATACTTATTTTTGACCTGTGTTACTTTGGGTAAGTTATCTTTCCTCTTATGCCACTCCATACTCCTACCTGAATCAAATATATACTTTGTGAAAGCAGATAACAGAAAAAGAGAAAATTTTAAAGACAAAAATCAAAGAAGGATATCTTTTGCACGGAGATAAATGGAGACTTGGGAAGCATTAGGTCAAGGCTCCATAGTAGAGGTGAATGTGCCCTGAACTGAGTGTGAGGAACCCTCAATTCTAGGCTCGGCTATTTAACCTTGAGCAAATACTTTCCCCTCTCTGGGATAGCTTCCTCTACTGTAAAAAGCAAGGAGTTGGACCATAAGGTCTATGAGATGATCCAAGTGTAGAATTCTATGGTTTCATAATTTTATATGATAAGACAGTGGAAAGGGTTTTTCCGGGTGACAGCCACCAGAGGGGGGAAGGCACTTTGCCTCCATGCCATCTGGCTTCTCTTTGGTGCCAGGGAAAAAGGTATACAGAGGGATGCTGGGACAGTCACAGCCTGTAGGGTTGTATGGAGCATGACTGTGGGGAGACAATAATGCCAATTCTTTAGTGCTAATAGCAAATCCTCACATCATCATAATAATAATAACAAGGAGACTGCACAGATAGCAAACCATTCCTCTGAAAAATTTCCAAGCTGACCTTGATGATAGGCTTGGAATCTCTAGGGTGCCATCTAACCAAAAGAGAAGTTACTGTTGTTTCTCTTTCCCTGACCATTCTGGGGAGGCAGAAGTTCAGATAGAAGATGCTGCCATAGGCAAAAGGCTCCCTCTGTCCTAGATGCTTTGCAATTTCACTGGCTTGAAAAGTGGGGGGCTGGACCATATGCTCTCTCTGTGTCCTTTTTAACATCCACCCTTTATTTCATTATTCTCAGTATTGTCACCATTCACCCCCCTTCATTCCCATCTGTCATGTTTCTCCACTCAACTTGCTTCACTTCTCAAGACCCTCTTTTCTTCCCACCTCCTCATAGTTTCTCACTCTTCCTTCTCTATCTCAAATTCAATCTTTAATGGGAACACTGCAGACTTTATACACCAAGGAATTACAATGGAAAAGACTCTGGATATGGAACTGGATAAGATTTTCATTTAACTTTTAGCTCCAATACTTAATAGCTATGTGGAAATGAGAAACTTACTTCACCTCTTCAGTTTCCTCATTTGTAAAATGGGAGTAGTCTTACTACTTACTTACATAATCTTAAAGTGCCATAGAAATGATTATTTTTATAAAGCTACCTTAAGTTTCAATGTGGAGCAGCTATACAAGCGAGGTCTCAGTAAATCCAGAGTTATATCCCAAATAACCAGAATGTGAACTCTTGTCTCCTCTCCTTGGCTGGTTCTCTAGGCTCAGTTTGAAATGGAATCCCTCAATCTCATCCTCAATTAAAAGACTAAAAGAGGTAGAAGGAAACCAACCAGTTAAACCACAAGATGCCTCAAAGCAGCGAAATCTAGTCTATGAATACAGTCAGATAAATAACAATAGTGAATGATAACAATAGCTGGCTTTTTACATAGTACTTTAAAATTTATAAAGCACTTGTAAATATTTGTCTCACTTAATCCACATAATCACTTTTGGAGGTAGGTGCTATTATTATCCACATTTTATAAATGAAGAAACTGAGGCAGACAGCGATTAAGGGATTTACTTAAGGTTATAGAGCTGTTGTTAGCAAGTGCATGAGGCTGAATATGAATTCCGTTCTTTCTAATTCCATACCCAGGATAGTATCCACTATACCACCTTGCTGTCTCAATTATAAATGAAAAGTAAATCCCTTGCTTTCTGGCTTCTTAATGTCAGCCATTATTAACGTACATGGAAGCTTGCTTTTGTGTATTTTCTCCCTCAAACTCATGTGTTTAGAACTTGATTTATTTTTAATGTTGTGATATCTGAATTTCAATATAATTGGTTTCCTTTGTAATCCTATGTTTATTTTGTGAATTTAAAACCATTTTTAGGAGTTGTATAGGCTTTCCAAAACTGCCAAAGGGACACATGACACAAAAAAGGTTAAGAATCTCAGCTTATACCCCACCCCCTGCATTTCCCCACACACATTCCTTTCCTTCCCACCTTCCTACTTTTTTGTGGGGGCTTAGAGAGAGCCCCAGGAAGTGCCTGCGGCAGACTCAGGAGAACTTAAATAAAAGTTCCTTCAAACTTTCACCACTACTCTGTCTATTTGCAATCCCTCTCCTACAGCATGCACCCCAAATGCTAAACTTCAAGCATCTTTCAAAAGCAGTTCCCTTTTCCTTGCTCTTTTTCCTGCTTCTGCTCCTTCTACCTGATTCACTCAGAGCTGTCACAATCTCAGGTTGGTGACATCCATCTCTGTACCCCTGTAACATCAGCAATCATTACCATGGAGAGTACCCTAGGTCCCCTGAGACACTAGAGAAAGAAATGACAAAGCTCCCCTGACTGGAAGGGCATGAAGATAGGTAAAGGAATCAGAGCATTTAGTCTGGGATCATGGATGGGCTTTGGGTGACAAGATCCTGAAATAAGGTTTAGAATGTTGGTTTCTGAAGGGAGGATTCATACTCCACTTCTACCCCCTGGAAGAAATTCATGTCCTAAGATGTTGACACCCTGGGAAAAAGTTTTGATGATTTCAAGTTAAGGCACCAGGTATCTTGTCTGAGACTTTGTGAGCTCTGGACAATGTAAAATGGTAAAGCAACAGGCCATATGTAGTGCTTTTTAGATTACAAAATTAATTCCTTATAATGATGTTGTGAACTATTACTATCATCATTTTACAAATGAAGAAACTGAGAGCCAGAGAGTTGAAGTGACAGGTCTTTGGTCATATAACTAAGTATCACTAAGTATCACATGAGAAATGATGTTGTTTTGTCCTTCATTTTTGAAGAAGACCAATGACATCACTAGAATCTATTGCCTATGAATTGGATTTAAGTAAGCCAGAGTTGCATAAGTTCTCAGCCTCACTCTCTCTTCCAGACTCATCCAGGGACAAGACAAAAATATGGATGACCAGCGATGGCCCAGGATGCAGTGGATGACCTTGGTGTTTTTGATGTCTGACCAAGCTCTAAGTGCTCCAAAGCACTGCTTTAGCTATTTTTCATGGCCTCTGGAACAAACTATTTTCATCTCTCTGTTGCACTGGGAAAGTCCTCTTTAACTCATTGATGGGTTTGTAGCTCACTCATTACTCTCCACTTAGTTTAGCCTTTCTGCTGAAATAGTTTACTGGGGTAGGTTCACTGCCAGGTGGACACCAAAGGTAGATGAATAGCCCAAAGGGACCTAAGAAATGATGATGTTCAGGCATGAGTTAGGTGCCATTGCCCCTTATTCATCCATGAGCTTTCTCATTCACCTCAATAAAGAGTCTCTCTACTAACTCTAAGAGGTTATATTATTTCCTCTAATGGGTCAATATGCCTTTGAAGCTTAGCAGAAAATTTCCCAAAGTAATCCACTAAATAAGGAAGCAGAATCCTGTTAACTTGGGTAGGATTCATTGTACAGAAGGACATTTAATAAAGTTACTGATCATCAGAGCTAGATGGATGGGGTAAGAACAATATCCTAACAAACTCCTCCTCTCCATGCAAACTAAGATAGTTTTAGCCAACTGAAAGTTTCTTTGAGGTTTGATTGGCTCAGAAGACTAAAGACTAGGGTAATTGACATTACTTACTGGTCACTTGAGTATAAAACAACCATAAAGAATTCTATCCTTATTTAGAAGCTTAGCTAGAAGACCGTGATGGATAACTCAGAGGCAGGGAAGATTCTCTCATTTGAATCAACTCATAGTTTCCTTGAAGCATATTATTGTTGAATATTCTTTCCTTGAAATGGCTAAGTCAACCTTTTGTTAACTACTGATTGACCCATGAAAGTCTTATTCCCTTTCAATTCTGAACCTAAACTCTCAAAGTACTGGTCTGGATCAGACATAGCCTGGTACAGTGGGAAATCACCTCTTTCAAGTTATTGGGCCAACCTGGGCATTTTGGTGAATTACTTTTTTTCTCTTTTATTTGGTCAGTGTTCTATAATGGAAAGAACACTGGATTTGGCATCAGAAGTCATGCTTGAATTCTTTGTATGCTACCTTTGTAACTGTGGGTGAATAATTTTTTTTTTCTTTCTGGGCTTCATTTTCTTTATCAGGGGATTGGACTAAATTATTTCTAAAGTCCTTTCTAGGTTTATATCTTAGGATGTTATGGTCCCCTAAAATAATTTTTACACTCTTTGACAACTTTTCCCCTAACTCTATCTTCTCTCACTGTTTCCCGGGGTTCCTTTTTTTCTGTTGGCTACTTTTTATCTGAAATAAATCTCCCTCTATTCTAAACCTCATCAAAGTTCTTAAACTCAGACATTGGGGATTTGTATAAGTAAATAATTGCCTAATAACTCTCAAGTACCCTCTGCCTTATTTCCTTTTATGCTTATCCATACTTTTCTCCTTCTGACTAGACCAGACTTTCTCTGAGCTGAATTGACAACAGTTAGGATGATTCTGGGTAATGTGTTTATGGGTATTTTCTGAGATTCTTCCTGAGACCACTTGTCAGTAGTGTCTTTGCTTCATTCCCTCCCTACTTACTGCTATGGAAAAAAACCTTATTTTCAATAACTGAGGAAATGCTGCCTCTAACCTCTGCTGTTACAATTGTAACCCAGTAGATGCAAGTAGAGTTGACATATGGCCTAGTGGGCATTGCTTTTCAGTTGTCTGAACGTGCATAGTCACTCTCAGGAAAGATATAGGCAAAGAGCCAACAATTCCTATTTCTTCTGGGCAGCTAGATAATCTCTGTCATATACAGGGATACAGACCATCATTGCCTCCTGGAAGAATGTTATCAGTCTACTTAAAGTCATAGCTAGGAATTTACCTTGGTCAAGTTTATTAGAGAGAGGAAGAAGGAAGTAGAGGGTTAGGGGCTATGGTGATAAGGACAATATGATTATGGATAGGTCACATGAGACTTGCAATGAAAGATCAACACAATTAGAGATCTTCTGTGGTGACAGAACTAGAGGAGGAATAAGGGCTGATGAGGGACTAGGAGGTAAGACATAAGGATAACAGACTCTGGGAAGAGGAAATGAAAATTCTACTACCATGTTAAGTTACAATTGTCTGATATGGGGGTAAGAGTAGTGAGCGTTAGATTACAAAGATTCCTTACCTTGAGTATGTAAACTTAAAAATACTTTGATAACTATATTTTAATATAATTATTTTATTGTATAATATTTTTTATTTTATACATTTAAAAACATTATTTTGAGAAGGGGTCCAAAGACTTCCCCCTTGCCCAAAGGATTTACAACAGAAAAAAAAGTAGGGCATCTATCTGGGGTAGGGCACGTAGGTGGCTCAGTGGATAGAGAGATTGGCCATGGAGGTGGGAGGTCACTTAACCCCAATTACCTGACCCTTGCCACTCTTCTGCCTTGGAATTGATACTACTATGGATTCTGAGAGAGAAGGTGAGGGTTAAAAACAAAAAAGAAACTCTGGATAAGAAAAGGCATTTCTTTCTGAAAAGGATTTCCAGTCAATGATCTCCTTATAGCAATTTTTACTTCAAAAGCATCTTATCAGTTCAAAACCAGGTATTCCTTGGCATAGTCCTATTAAATGCTCTCCTCTTCTTCCTCACACCCCTCATTTCATTAATATTTAAACCAGGGAACTTTTGCAATCAGTTTTCTAACCATCTGAAAGCAGAGAAGGAAGTGGAAAGCAAGAGGGAAAATGATGATTAGGGAGAGAGAAGGGTATTAGAGGAGTATAAGGAAAAATGAGGAGGAAGGTCTGAGAAGAGGGAAAAACACCTCCTAACTTTATTCTGTTTGAGATTTGGGATTTAGAAAGCTAGAATCCCAGGGAGGGGGGAGGAAACAGGGGAGGGGAAGAATCATGTAACCGTGGAAAAATATTCTAAATAAATTAACTAATTAATAAAATAAAGCTAGAATCCATCAGCCCTTAGAAGAGAGTCTCCATGTAAAATCATTCCTGGCCAAGGAATAGGAAAGCCCTGTGAGCAGAGAATGGCATACCAATAAAAAATTATGCTAGGGGGCAGCTGGGTAGCTCAGTGGAATGAGAGTCAGGCCTAGAGTCGGGAGGTCCTAGGTTCAAATCTGGCCTCAGACACTTCCCAGCTGTGTGACCCTGGGCAAGTCACTTGACCCCCATTGCCTACCTTTACCACTCTTCTGCCTTGGAGCCAATACACAGTATTGACTCCAAGATGGAAAGTAAGGATTTAAAAAATTATGCTAGGAAATGCCTCCTGATAGGGAATTTTGGTGTGAAAGATCCTAAAGCACATTACCAGTCATTTACCAATAGGGCACAGATCATTGGAGTTGGCTGGGAAAAAGAACTTTTTTTTTGTGGCTTTAGACACAGTGGGTGGAAGAACATTTGCAGCTAATATTTATTACAGAAATATTGTCATTACTTGTGCTCTTGTTGGTACTTTGTTAGTGCTACAAGTGTAGTTAGTACTACAATAAGCAATTCAACAAGCATAAGTACTTACTGTGTACAAGGTTTTATGGTTGGTTTTGGTGGTACAAAAGTGAAAAATGACAAAGCCCTTGCCCTCAAGGAATTTACATTTTATTGGAAGTGGGACTGATGAGGCATATACATGTTACTCCCCTTCTCCCATGCCTTTTACTCAAAGAGATGGAATGCAACTGGGATGGAAGCCCAGGATAAATATTGTCAGGGTGTGTCTTAATCCGAGGTCTACTGGGGATGTGACAAATGGAGACAAAGATTATTCTTCTCTCTCCTTGCCCTAATGAAATTTTTTCGGGAAGGAGGAAGGGAGAGAGAGACAGAGGCAGAGACAGAGAGAGAGAGACTTCACCTTCTCACAAAGATAAAGAACTAGAGACAGTGAGACATAGAGAGAAACAGAGAAACAGAGAGACACAGAGACAGAGAGACAGAGAGAAGCTCCTGGGTATCAGTATTGCCATTGCTGTCATAATCATGAGGCAGAATAATGTAGAATTCACATGGAGTTGATCCATCTTAGTTCGCTTAGAATGATGTTCATGCTTCTTCCCTTCTCTCTCCGCTCTTCCTCCCTGCCTCCCCTTTCAAAGGTGAGTAGGCATTCATTCTAAAACATATCTCTACTTCTGTAAGGTTTCTTTTTTTTATTTTTTTTATTCTTTTTTTTAAACATTTATTAATAATCATTTTTAACATGGTTACATGATTCATGCTCCTACTTTCCCCTTCACCCCCCGCATTCCCCCCACCCATGGCCGACGCACATTTCCACTGGTTTTGTCATATGTCCTTGATCAAGACCAATTTCCAAATTGTTGGTGGTTGCATTGGTGTGGTAATTTCGAGTCCACATCCCCAATCATGTCCACCCCGACCCATACGTTCAAGCAGTTGCTTTTCTTATATGTTTCCTCTCCTGCAGTCCTTCCTCTGAATGTGGGTAGCATCTTTACCATAAATCCCTCAGAGCTGTCCTGGGTCATTGCATTTTTGCTGGTACAGAAGCCCATTACATTCGATTTTACCACAGTATATCACTCTCTGTGTACAATGTTCTTCTGGCTCTGCTTCTTTCGCTCTGCATCAGTTCCTGGAGGTCTCTCCAGTTCGCCTGGAACTTCTCCAGTTTGTTATTCCTTTTAGCACAACAGTATTCCATCACCTGCATATACCACAGTTTGTTCAGCCATTGCCCAATTGAAGGACATACCCTCCTTTTCCAGTTTGTTGCCACCACAAAAAGCGCAGCTATAAATATTTTCATACAA
>NC_058133.1:232779410-232814146 GCF_016433145.1 Gracilinanus agilis | reverse complement strand
TTCTTGTTGTCTTGAGAGATCATTAGCTTCTAGCTGCTCAATTCTAGCCTTTAGGGACTGGTTTTCAGCTATAATCTTTCGGTTTTCGGCTATGATCTTCTGGTTTTCGGCCATAATCTTCTGGTTTTCGGCTATAAGCTTCTGGTATTCCTTTTCAATCTGGTCATTTCTGGTGTTCAATTTGCTTATCAGTTCATTTGGTTTCTGAGCCTCACTTTCCAGTTGCAAGATTCTACCTTTTAAACTGTTATTTTCTTGCCCGATCTCTTCCATTTTCCTCAAAATCTCAGTTTTGAACTCTTCCATAGCTTGTGAGGAGTTTTCCTTATTTCAGGAGGGTCCAGATGCTTGTTTGTTCTCCTCCTCTGTTTGCTCGGTTGTCTGTATTTTCTCTGTGTAAAAGTTGTCGAGTGTTAAAGACTTCTTTTTCTTGTTGTTATTCTTTCTCTTCTGAGCTTCCTGAGACTGGGTAGCCATCGTTAGCCCAGCAGCTTCTCAGGTTTATCCTTGTGCTCAGGGTCTGTCCGTGGTCAGGCCCCCTGGTGGATCCCCTTGCTTGATCCTCTGCTGGAGGTTTTTTTACAAATCTCAGTGCGCTGCTTCCACTGTAGTACACCCGTCTGCCTCCACCCACGCCTCCACCCGTGCCTCTGCTCTCAGCCCGCACTCTGCACCCAGCGTCTGCTCCCGCGCTCAAATTCCGCGTGCGCTCGCTAGCTTCCTGGGGTCCCAATCCCGCTGCTCTCAGGAACAGGCCCCAGAGCTGCCAATGACTCGATGGGTGCCCCAAACTTGCTCTATTTCTTTTTAGCTGGCCTCAGTGCTACAGGTTTTGTGTGTGGAGGGGGTGGGTGTGGGGTGGTTGCTCAGCCCGCGATTTAGTGAGAGCTGTTTCACCCCTTTATAGCATGGAAATGCCTCGATTCCACGTACCTTCCACACTGTGCCCTGTTGTGGGGTTCCTCCGTTTGTCTGGACTTGTTTTTATGTCCCCTTGAGGAGTTTTGTGTGTTTCGGTCAGGAGAGGTTAAGAGCTGCTTCTTACTCTGCCGCCATCTTAACCCGGAAGCCTGTAAGGTTTCTTTTAAGAATTGTCATGTAGTAGCTTCAAGCTGTATTAAGGTAAACTGTGGTTAACATAAGGCATAATTTGTCTATATATACTTCATTTGCTCAAGGGCAGTTAAGAGATTGGTTATGATCAACTAAAAATGAAGTAAATTCTCTTTTCAAACTGCTTGGTGTTTCCCTAGTTGGGGGCTCATGATGAACCAAAGAGATCTGACTGATAAATGATTCTGTATAGTCATAGATTCCCCTTGTCAAAGAATGTGCCAAGTCAGTGGTATTAAAGAGAGTACAGCTTGGTGAGTAAAGACCTGAAGCTACCTCCTTGAGAGGCAATGGCTTTATTGGCTTAGTAAAATCTTCCTATTGTTTCATTTCTTCTGACAGATCCAAGGGGTCCCATGATACCCCATCCCATTCTAAGAAATCTGTCTTTAAATGCATAAAATAAAATACATAGGATAGCAAAGCAAGCCTGTTATATTGATATAAAGTTATCAAAATATTAAAAACACAAGTTCACAAACATCTCATGATAAGAAATTATGGAATAGGAGAAAAGTTAGCCCACTTTAGGAAGGAAAATTTGGAAAGAAGAGTTCCACACATATAAGGGTTGGGGCCATCCAAGAGGGAGCAGTTAAATGTTCTGACAACTCAAACTACTCCAGCCCCTAGCCATTCTTACGTGCATATAAGTATAATATAAATCACAAAATGATTATATGCATAGGATGAGGCATTAAGGAAGTATGAAAAATTCAAGAAGGGAGGATCAGGGAAGATTTAATAGAGGGGGTAGTAATATCTGATGTTTGTTATGAAAAATTAGGAAGATTTTAGCAGGTGAAAGTGTGTGTATGTGAGAGAGACAGGCAGAGAGAGACAAAGAGAGACAGAGACAGAGACACCCAGAGAGGCAGAGAGACAGACAGAGAAAGAAGAGAAGAGGAGCAAAGAGTTAATGTGAGGGCAGAGAGATAGAAAACAAATCTGTTCCTGATATGAAGGACAGACTGTGCAAATATATGGAGGAAAAGAAAAACCTAAACAGAATGAGAACAAGAGAAACATTTATGGCCTCTATCTTCTGGGACTTTATCCTCTAAAGTGGCTGGGAAGAGTATAATCCAGGAGATTACTGGGAGCTCTTATAGGAGGAAATGAGGCAGTGGAGTATAGCTAAAATACCAATGAATTTGGAGTGGATTTACATCCATTTTGGACTTGGATTTAAATCCCAGTTATGCTACTTAGAGTCTTTGTGTCCTTGGACAAATCATTTTACTTCTCTTGGTTTTCTCATCCATAAAACAAATTATGTTTAATATGAAAAATACATGATCTTTAAGGTCTCTCAACTCTAAGCTCAGGAGTATGTAGGACCATCTGCACTTGGAAAACTCTTCCTCTGAAGGTAGGACCAATAAGGGAGAAGCAATTGCTGAACTTTGCCGACTGGCCTTGTTTCCTGGGAAATTCCTTGGCCTGCTGAGAGCCACTTATTCTTTTCCCTGCCATAGTTTCAGGGACTAGGCTCATATGTGTGACTGCCTCAGCATGCCTGGCTCATGTACAACGTTGAACAGACAATAGAACTTTGTCAGGAAGGGCAGTCTCTTGACAGAAGGTGGCCCAGGGAGAAAAGTCCTCTCACGTGCAGTGTGTCTTTAAGCAGGGCCTGTTTTAAAGCAAAGCCATGGGAAAGGTGGATAGGATAGAGTTGGGTCTGGCTGGAAGCTCATTTCAGCAGTTTCAACAGCTCAAAAGGTCTGACCTCAGCCAAATTGAACCTTTGTAACATCTCCCTTGCTCATCTTTCTGCACCCTGAGCTGGACAGTTCTCCTAAATTTGCTACTGACAGTGGATAGCCAGGAGGAAAACAAATGAAAGTGCCCTTAATCCCTTTTTCTTTCTGTAATTAAGTTTTAAAAATCACAATTAGCTGAACCCTGTTTTCAGCAGAGCTGAAGAAGCTGGCCCTAGGGAATACCACTGCAGAGCAACCACAGAGAGAGACTGGGCAAAGGGCATCTTTTCTAGCATCCCACTCTCCTCACCTTCAAACACAGCAAACAGTGCAGAGACTTCTTTTCTCTTAACTACTTCCCAGATGTAGCCACAAATGAAAGGATCATAGAATCATTGATATAAAAATAAAATGAATCTTTGAGTTCATATAGCCTAGCTTCCTTGATTTGCAGGTAAGGAAACTGAGGCTAAGTGATTTGTCCAAGAAAATGTAGTAGAACTGGGATTTGAGTCTGAATCCTCTAAATTAAAAATCCAGTACCCTTTCCACTAATATTTGTCACTCAAGACCATATTGAACCTAGGTATCCATAACAGAGCTCTTATCTTCCCTTCCAAAGGAGCTCTAGAACAATGAAGCAACTTGCCCCACAACACCACACAACTAGTTAGGGGCAGCACTAACATTGGTGGGTACCATACATATCTCCTGGTTCTCAGTTTCCACTCTACCACACAATTTATCTAAAACACATATATATTTCGAAAATCAGAACAATTATTGAATTATTACCCCCATTTTATGGATGAGAAAGCTGAAGTGCTTGGAGGAAAAATGCTCAAGGTGGGATCTGATCTTATTTCTTTCTTACACTAAGCCCCAAATTCTATCCACTACACTAGACTGCTTCAAAAGAAAGCAAAACAAATAAAATCGGCCAACCCCCAAATTCCAGTCCTGAAGCTCAACCCTGCCACATTATGTCATATGTAGCATCCATGTGAGATTGTTGTTCAGTTGTTCATTTGTGTCCAACTTTTTGTGACTCTTAGGGTTTTCTTGGCAAAGATATTGGAGTGGTTTATCCTTTCTTTCTCCAGCTCCTTTTACAGATGAGAGAACTGAGGCAAACAGAATTAAATGACTTGCCCAGAATCATGCAGCTAGTAAGTTTAGGAGGACAGATTTGAATTCAGGAAGATGAGTCTTCCTGACTCCAGACCTGACACTCATCCACTGTACTACCTAGCTACCCCAGGTTCACACAGCTAGTAAGTGTCTGAGGTCAAATTTAAACTCAGTAGATGAGTATTCCTGATTCCAGACTTAATCCACCAGACTCTATCCACCTAGCTGCACCAGAGATATTACTCTCATTTTTTAAAGAAATGTCTACATTTTGAGAAAAGCCACCTGTTATTTGGGATCATAGGACTGACTCTGCCACTAACTAGGTTTTGCCAAACGTACATGTTAGGCAAACCCTTCTCAGAGTATTGACTCTTTTTTGAATACAACCTGAAAGGTACTTCATTCAGGTACCTGAGTTTACTATCTAGTGCTACCAGATTTCCCACCATCCTGACACCTAGAAAAAAGCACCAAATATTCTAGGTTGGAGAGGATAAAATTGTTATTCTCTGTTAAAGACACACAGAGATCTGCCTTTAGCCAAACCTACTTAGATTCCTATAGAAATCCTGACAGGTGCTACACACACACACACACACACACACACACACACACACACACACACACACACACCCATAGGAAGGGAAGGGAGAAATAGAGACTTTAATGCTATCTATGATGACTCCTGGAGCCTTGGCTGGAAAATCAAAAGTGTCCATTTTAATCTAGCTCTGCTGCTGCCTTGTCCAAGTCATTTGATCTAAGACGCAGCTTTCTTATCTGTCCAATAGACTAAGTCATAATATAAGAATCGAACAATATCTGAATAGAGTGCTAAACTCTGAGTCAAGAAAACATGCATTTGACTCTAGTGATGAATATCTATTAGCTATGTGAACAGGAATAAATCTCTTCCTTTTTCTTAGCCTCAGTTTCCAGTATCTACTTTAGAGGGCTATTGAGAAGAAAAAATATGATGTGGGTCAGATGCTTTATGAATCATAAAAGTGCTATATAACATTGGCTCTTATTCTCTCATCCCTAGTTTCCTTAAGGTACAAGATTCAGTACTTATCAGGACCTGAGAACATTTGCTATTCTCTGTGTTTGGTTTAAAGACTAGACTCTCATTAGGCACCGATTTTCTTAAATTGTGATTTGATTATTCACCATCTTTTTCCTGCTTCTCTCCATCTATGTGCAAAAAGGGATCTACTTTGAGTTCATTTCTCCACATGCCTGTCCCCTGCACCAAATCTCATTCTTCTCCCTTTCTTCCTTATCTGCTGTTCTTTCATCTCCCTCGGGTGCTTCTTGCCATTCTTTTCCTTAGCCTGTTTTGATGCTCATACTAATTACTCTCGCCTTGGTTGTCACTGGAGACTAAGTTCCTCCTCCTAACTGCCTACCTTGGAGGATTTAACTTTCATATTAATTAGTTCCTTTCCTAGATTTTCTCTACATTGAAGGATTAGGTTCCAAAGAATTTTGCATTTTGCATTTAAAAACTGAAACCCCAGATCATCCAAAAACCTTTCTATTGCTTCCATTTATATGCAAATATATAAAATATCTGAGATTTTTGGACCATGGGGAATTTCCTCCTCCCCTAGCAGATAGTAACCATGTATTATTTAATAGATAAGTCCCTCAGAGTTAAGTTACTTGTCCAGGATCACTTAGCTATTTTGCATCGGAGGTGGGATATTATTCATGTCTCCCTGACATATAGAGATCAATGTGTTTATCATCATCATCATCATCATAATCATCACCAATGTCATCATTATCATCTAAAACAATAACAATAGTAATTATGTTTCCTTCTTCTAAAGTTCTATGACATTTTTGAAGGTTGTATCAGGGAAACAAACTGTGGCAGGTCTTATTAAGTATAGATTTGATAAGGGACTATATATATATGTATATACACACACACACATATAGGAACTGTACATATATACACATACATATATTTGTATATATATCTATTCTATCATAGATTCCCTCTGTGCCCCCCCCTCTCTCTCTATATATATATGTATATATATATACATATATATATATATATATATATCTGCCCCCTGAAGATCACTGAGATAAACTGTGGTAGAGGCAAGAAAATGCAAGCAACTTTCATAGATGATCTACTAAGTCAGGAAGGTATGTGATTTCTATGTCAAGTGTGTGACCATAACAAGAAAATTATGGAGCTTTCAAATACTTCTTTGAGCCTTCAATAAGTTCGTTATTTGAAGGCTCAAATAAGTATTTGAAAGCTCTGTAATAATCAGTTGCTGATTGGCATGTATCAGCTTTTAGGTTTTTAAAATGCTTTATGTACACTATCTTATTTGAACTTCACAACAATGTGATAGTGCAACACATCTCTAACCATTAAAAGTATTATCATCTTCATTTTACAGATGAGGAAAGAGGTTCAGAGAGGCATGAGATTTGCCTGTAGTCACACAGAGAGATGTAAACATACCTTTCTCCCAATTTCAAGCCTAGGTTCTTTTCACTATCCCACTCTGTTAAACATAAACAGGTCTTTGATTTTCTCCATCCTTCAAAATCATGGTTACTCTGAATCAATTTAAGATGTTTGAAAAAAATGAAACAAAGGATGGTTTTGTGACACAATGAAAAAACACTGTTGAGCCAGAATTTTTGTTGCTCATTAGTTTCAGTCACATCCAACTCTTCATGATCCCATTTGGAGTTACCTTGGCAAGATACTGGAGTGGCTTGCCATCTCCTTCTCCAGTTTATTTTACAGATGAGGAAACTGAAGCAAACAGGGTTAAGCAAATAAGGTCACACAGCTAGTTAGTGTCTGAGGCTGGATATGAATTCAGGAGGATGAATCTTCCTGATTCCAGGCCTGGCATTCCATCCATTGTACCACCTAGATGCCCCTGTTAGAACCCAGGAATTTCTTCTTTACTCTTTTTCTTTCCCAACCTCCATTCTAGTAATTCCACTCTACTTCTACAGCAACTTTGAATAGAAGTTTAAAAATTCATAGTATCTCTCCAATATCACATTGTTCTTAGAGAAACTATGTAGAGAGTGAGTTAAACACAATACAATGACAATTCTTCCATGTCCTATCTACTGAAAGGAAAAGGAATGGGAGAAACTTTGAAGTTATCACTCAAAGCAGTTGGGTCACAGCTACACTAATGCACCTTGGGCTTTCTACTTTGAATAATATTCATTATTATCTTTAAATCTTTTGATAAAATGATATTACTGAGATGCTTTCAGTGAGTCTATAGAGAATTGGCTTATAGCCTAACATGCTTATTCAGCTACAAAAAAGCAATTATTTTACTTACCTGTGTAATAATCTATGAATTAATAGCTAACATTTATGTAATTCCTTAAGGTTTGTAAATTCTTTATAAATATTATTTTATTTTCACAACAACTCTGAGGATTAGGTGCTATTATTATCCTCTTTTTTGCTTCAGTTGAAGCCCACTAGATTCTGCTCCCTCCCCTTACCTTTAATCTGTGTGTGTCTACCTGCCTGAAATGTGTTTCTTTATACAACTTATAGCAGGTTTCTGGTTTCTAATCTGCTCTGTTAATCCATTTCTGTTTTATGGATAAGTTCATCCCATTTACATTCACAGTTATGATTACCATCTGTGTATTTACCTCCATCTTATTTTTCCCTATTCAGTCTTGCATTTTCTCCTTTACTCTGTCCCTCCACACAAGTATTTTGTTTTTAATCACCACCCCCAATTCCCCCTTCCTGATATTAGTCCCCTCCCTTCTTATTCCCTTCCTACTTCTCTATAGGGCAAGATAGGATTCTATAACCCAAAGGGTCTGGTTGTTATTCTCCCTCTGAACCAATTCTGATGAAAGTAAGGTTTAAGCATTGCCCATCACTACTCTCATCCTACCCTCCAGTGTAATAAAATTTTTTTTGTACCTCTTTAGATGATATAATTTACCTCACTTTACTTCTCTCTTCCCTTTTCTCTGAGTGAAATCCTTTCTCAACCCTTGATTTTTTTTGTATATCACTCTTTCCATATTGTTCATTTTTGGAAGTAATCTTATAAAACCAAAACCCCAAACAGAAATCCAAGTATACATTTGAAAAACCATATACTTTCATCTGCATTCTGACTCCAACAGTTCTTCCTCTGGAAGTGGATAACATTCTTTGTCATAAGTCCCTCAGAATTGTCTTGGATCATTGTATTGCAGGTAATAGCTAAGTCTATCACAGTTGATCATTCTACAATATTGCTGTTACTATGTACAATGTTTTCCTGGTTCTCCTTATTTTACTCTGCATCTGAAATCATCCTATTCAACATATACCACAATTTGTTCATCCATTCCCTAGTTGATGGACATTCTTTTAATTTCCAATTTTTTGCTACCACAAAAAAAAAAGTAGCTATAAACATTTTTGTATAAGTAGGTCCTTCTCCCCTTTTTAAATCTCTTTGGGATACAGACCTAGAAGTAGGATTTCTGGATCAAAGGGTATGCATTATTTTATAGCTCTTTGGACATAATTCCAAATTACCCTGCAGAATGGTTAGATCAGTTCACAGTTCACCAGCAATGAATTTGTGTCCCAATTTTGCCACAACCCCTCCAACATTTATAATTTTCCTTTACTATCATATTGGCTAATCTGATGGCAGTGAGGTGGTACTTCATAGTTGCATTTGCATTTTTCTAATCAAGAGGGATTTAGAACATTTTTATATGATTTCTTCATCTGAAAACTGCTTATTTATATCCTTTTATCATTTGTCAATTGGAGAATGACTTGTGTTCTTATAAGTTTGATATAGTTCTTTATATATTTGAAAAATGAGACCCTGAAATTTGTTATGAAAATTTCCCCCCAGTTTGTTGTTTTCCTTCTAATCTTGGCTTCATATTGGTTTTGTTTATACAAAACCTTTTACATTTAATATAATCAAAATTATTCATTTTACATCTTGTAATGTTCTCTATCTCTTGTTTGGTCATAGATTCTTCCATACTCCATAGGCCTGATAGGTAAAATATTCTATGTTCCCATAATTTATTTATAATATCACCCATTATGTCTAAATCATTTATCCATTTTAACCTTTTCTTGATATGAGATATGAAATGTTGATCTATACCTAATTTTTGCCTTACTATTTTCCAATTTACCCAGCAATTTTTGTTAAATAGTGTATATCATGGCATCCTAAACAGCTAACTACTCTGCTAATGATAAAAAATTTGACTTACACATATCCTCCCTTGTAGGAATATGAACAGTTTGACCTTATTGAATCCCTTAAATTTTCTCTTTCTTATTTACCTTTTTTATAATTCTTTTGAATCTTGTATTGAGACATCAAATTTTCTGTTTAGGTCTGGTCTTTTTTTAATCAGGAATGCTTGGAAATCTTCTATTTTATTAAATGATCATTTCCCCCCTAAAAGAATATAGTCAATTTTGGGGGGGTAGGTGATTTTTGGTTGTAAATAGCTCCTTTACCTTCCAGAATATCATATTCCATGCTTTCAGATTCTTTAATATAGAAGCTGTTAAATCCTGTGTAATTCTAACGATGGGTCCATGGTATTTGAATGGTTTCTTCCTCCTTGCAGTATTTTCTCCTTAGTCTGGGAGCTCTTGAATTTGGTTACAATATTCCTGGGAGTTGGCATTTGGGGATTTATTGCAGAAGGTAATCAGTGGATTATTTAAATTTCTAGTTTACCCTTTTGCTCAAAGATATCAGGACAGTTTTCTTTGATAATTCCTTGTGATATGATGTCTAGGCTTTTTAAAAAATTATGACTTTCAGGTGGTCCAATAATTCTTAGATTGTTTCTCCTAGATCTATTTTTTCTAGTTCAGTTGTTTTTCCAATGAGATATTTCACATTTTCTTCTATTTTTCTCATTCTTTTGAGTTTGTTTTATTGTTTCTTGCTGGATCATGAAGTCATTAGCTTCTATTTGCCCAATTTTATTTTTAAAGAGTGATTTTCTTCCATGAGTTTTTGAACATTTTTTTCTATTTGATCATTTTGATCATTCTACTTTTAACCTACTGTGTTGGATTTTTGTGACTCCTTTTCTATTTTTTTCTAATTCAGCTTTTTAAGCTGTTATTTTCTTTTTGTATTACTTTCATTTCTCTTCCTCACTTTTCTAATGCCTCTCTTATTTGATCTTTGAATTCCTTTTTGAACTGTTCCCGAATCTGAGACCAATTCCCATTTTCAATTTTGCATGTAGCTACTTTGATATTACTGCCTTACTGTCTCCTACTTAATCTGTTTATTGATATTTTGTCACCATAGAAATTTTCTATGGTTAGGTGTCGCCCCCCTCCCCCCGTTTGCTCATTTTTCCAACTTTTTTTTTAACTTTTACTTAGAAGGTAGGCTGTATTCTTAGAGTAGAGGGTACATACACTTTATTAAACTTTTTAAAAAAAGTTTTCCCTTGCTGCTACCCTCAGTCCTAATTCTGAGTTTCTGCTTCTGAGTTTCAGTTCTTCCAAGGTAGGATGATAGCCTGTGGGCTGGGAACTCTGTAAGTCACTTCCTGATACTGATTCAATCTCCTCTAGGGACTACTGATGGCTTACAGGGTTCAGTAAGTCTTGGAGCCTTAGTGCATCTTAGGCAGGGATCTGGGCTTTCTGTTAGGCTAACACCAGCCAGGCAGGGACTACCTTGTTTTGGGGTTGGCTAGGCCTTGGGTCTTCACTTTGGTCTTATATCAACCTGGTACACTGTGAACTACCTTGTGATGGAGCTTGGAGCCTCACTGTGGGCTAGAACAGGCCAGGTTCTGCAGACTTGGGGACTCACTGCAGGCTTGGGTCAGGTCTTGGGATTTCAAGGTATGAGCATGGGTTGCTCTGCTGTTGTCCTAGGCAAGATTGTAGGATCTCAAAGTTAGCTTGTGCCCAGGTTCAGAACCTGTAGCAATAGGTGGGGGGTGGGCAGCTTGCATTCTCTGTGCACAGTTTTACTTCTGGCTCCCCTCTCACTTTAGTGAAATGAACCCTTTTTGCCTACCTTTCAAGCTGTTTTCTGCAGGAGAGTTACTTTATTCCATTCTCTTGTTGGTTCTGTGACTCAAGTATTTGTTTTGAGGATATTTTAAGTTTGGATTAAGAGGATTCTCAGAGCAGTTCCAGTTTTCCAGGCTGCTACTCCATTGTCTTTATTATCCTCATTTTAAAAATGAATAAACTTTGGCAGACAGGTTAAGTGACTTGTCTAGTGTCACACAGCTAGTACATTTTTTAAGGACAGATTTGAACTCAGGTCTTCCTGAATCCAACCTATGTTCTACTTATTGAACTACTTAGATGCTTGAATACTAAATTATTCTAGAGTACTAAATAAAAAAGTTTCACGCCAGTATATCAATTTGTTCTAGGATCATTCTTCTCAAAATCTTGTCAAAATAAAATGAGAACAAGACGACGATGATGATGATATCACCCAGAGTAATATACAATAGGGATTATGTGCCCTGAGATAAAAATGTTAGCTGTGAAGAATCGGCATGAACCATGAAGTGCTGAACTCTGCTGAAGTAGAGGGGATAAGCATTTATATTGTGCCTATATTAAATGCCAGGCCCAAAGCTAAGCATTTTACAAATATTATCCTACTTTATATATGATTTCCTATATACATGTAAGATATACATATTATGTATATACATACATAAATACATACATAATACTATATATTATCACCTCACAATATTCCTGGGAGATAGGTACTGTTATTATCTTCATTTTGGAGTTAAGGAAACTGAGGCAAACAGTGGCTAAGTGACTTGCCCAGGGTTACATAGCTAGTGTCTGTGACAAGATTTGAACTCAGGTCTTCCTGAATCCAGGTGTGGCACTCTATCCACTGTGGCATCTAGTTGCTGAGTGGTGATTCTCCTAATTGGGTTAGCACCCCAGCCAGTGACGGGAAATAGTTACTATGAATCAAAGAAATAGACAGGATAGCATAGAGATTCAGACTGGCTTTACTTGAAACCATGATGGTCCAATGGGTGGTACTCCTTTGTGTTCTGGTACCATGAGAAGGTAAAATATATGAGAAATAGCATATTCTGCTCACTGGAAATGCTTCAGCACAGATAATGCTGATTACTAAAGTGGACAAACTAAGAATACACATGAAACAGAAAATCTGAAAACTTCCATTATGTATCAATACTATATCATGTCAAAATTGGAAACAAATTTCAGTTACAGGCAAGGGCTTCATACTGTGTTTTGTAAAACTGCAAATCACAAAGTAATGTACTCCTGACAAAAACAAGGAATTCATAAAAATATAATTTTACCTCTAAGCCTAGGGTTACATAAATTTAGAGATGAAATCAAAGAGCTACTAAAATCTGATTAGGGAAAAATCAAAGGTCCTGAGGAAAATGTTTATTTAATGAAAACTTCAAAAATTATACTGAATAAGGAAATGAGTAATAAAAAAGAATACTAATATCTCAAGTTATTTTGAAAAGGAGATGGGCATACTTAGTCTGTAATTTTGAAAAGCTCTTTTTGAGTTTGGTGGCATGGATCCAACTAGCAGACCAATTATACTAAAAGAGAATTATTTCTTAAAATCTGTTATCTGCTTTAACCCTCATGAAAGAATATATATTTCCCAGAATAACCAAGTGAAAGTATAAAGACATTTCAGGACTATACCCATAAGAATGTAGCCTCCATTTCCAGTGTAAGAATGATAGGATTAAAATTGGAGCAATCAGTGAATAAGTGAATAAGAATAGGCATCAAATATCATTATGATAGAGTCAACTTCAGATAGCTGTTGAAAATCTAAGGAAAGGCATTCAGAAATTATATCAATATTTCACTGGTCTACAAAATAAAAAATCTGACCGTCAGTTAAAAGCACAAAGAAAGAAACACAGAAAGGAATCCAGAAAACAAAAGCATGTCAGAAATTATAGATTTTCTTAAGGAAGGAAACAAGCATTTATTAAGTGCCTATTATGTACCAAACACTGTGCCATAAGTGTTTTACAAATATTATTTCATTAGATTCTCACAACTCTGTAAGGTAGATGATATTATTATTTCTATTTTATAGATGAGGAAACTGAAATTGAGGGAGGTTAAATAACTTGCCCCAAGGTCACATAGGGATAGGTAGGTGGTATAATGTGCTAGGCCATGAGTTAGGAAGACTTCCTGAGTTCAAATTCAGCCTCAAATACTGATTAGTTATATTACCCTGGGCAAGTCATTTAACCTTGTTTGCCTCAGTTTCCTCATTTGTAAAATGAGCTGGAGGAGGAAATGGCAAATCACTCCAGTATCTTTGCCAAGAAATCCCCAAAAAGGTCATGAAAAATTAGATATGACCGAAAAATGACTAAACAATAACAACAGGGTCACACAATTAGGAAGTATCCAAGACTGGATTTGAACTCTTTCTTTCTGATTCTTTGCCAACAATCTATCTTTTTTACCATCAAGCGGCCTTAACCAAGAACTGAAAGCAAAAGTCAAAATGTTCTGGTAATATAAGAAGTCAAAAAAGCTCAAAAGAACAAAAATAAAGCATTCAATATCGTTCAAGTACTCTATATATTTAAGAATAAAGAAATCAGAGGGGAGAGAGAACCCTCAAGGAAGGAGGATATAGAAAAATGCTCATATATATGGTCAAAAAGAATTCCACATGAAACCATGAGTTGGGTCAGTCAAATGAGAAACACAAAGCTTATGCAGTGTTGTAACAGGGCTAGGCTGACTAGTTTGATCTGATTTCTTCAGATTTGAGATTGGAATGAAAGGAGACAGAAACAAAAGGAGTGTTCCTCAGCCAAAGCAGAGAAAGGGTACTCAGCTAATCATTCAACACGGATTCCACTGAGCCCAGCCATCCTGTATCTGTTGCCTATGCTTACTTCTCAGTCAGCCTCAAGGTCCATTTAGAGCTCCTTGTGCCTTTTTATACTCAGGTGACCAGGGAGCTGGTCCCTTAAGCCAATTAAGTTTTGAGGTTGATTTTAATACCTCTTAAAGAAAAGACTTTAGCTCAGCTTACCTTTGGGGAATCCTAGGAGATATTCCTCCTACCATAACTGTTAAGATAATCAACATCAGAAAAGTGATGCTAGGGAGATAACTGAAATACTGTCTTCTCTGCAAAACTGGAAAGCGGGAGGGCCAGAGAAGATTCATAATTATTGGCTCAAATACTTCACAATAGTGTGTGAATTACTAGCAACGCACTTTATCAGCTTTCTCTGAGATGTAAGCCTGATCCTATCCCCCCTTTTTTTAAACAAAAGTTGTCACATATCTATTACCAAATGATGAACACATTCCTTTTAAAAATAGTCCAATTACATGTTCTGTAGCTCTCGCAATGGATTCTCAGATGACATTACACAAAAAAAGTCTATAAACATAACAGAACAATATATTGGCTGAAGAGCAAAGGGTGTTCTAAAAAGTCCCAGGAGTGCAAAGAACAACTTATTATTGATTTGGTAATTATTGAACAAGTTGCCCAATAGCATGGGAACATTTATATTGCCTTTGTTGATTATTGCAAAACCTTTGATTTGGTTCCAAACTCATGGTTTATTCATGTACTGCAAATGTATAAAACAGACCCAAGTATAGTGAGAACACTAGAGTATTTGATGTCCTAATGGAAAATCCTTCTCTATTGAAAACAAACCACCAACATAATAATGTCAAGAATAATTGATATAAAACATAATATTTTCCTGGGAGGCAGTTTAAACTCATTAAGGTACTGTACAACCTTAAATCTATGATCATATTTCCTAAGTAGAATGGCTTCCAAACTAACTGGTGATTAAAATTAAAACATTTTATAAATCACTCAGCGTATAATAAGGAAGACATTAAAGCTGTATAGATCCACTGAAAACCATATTAAACAATTACTTAATCACATGGAAGTTTTCTCTGATGATATCAAAACATCATTTGGTTTTGATAAATGTAAAATTTGTAATATTTGCTAAGAAACATAGAAACTAAAGGCTTTGAGCTTGAATCGGGAATACTTATTGAACCAATGGATGAAAGCAGTGTTTATAAATATACCTTGGTCTTCAGCAGGTGAGACATAATTAGCATAAAGATATGAAAGACAAAGTCTGGCTAACTGTGTTAAGAGATTTTCTGGCATCCTGGAGTCAATGCTGAATTAGGAGAATACATTTAAATTTAAATTTAATATTAAAGCAATTAACACACATAGAATATCAGTCTAAATATAATAACTTTGGAAGTATAAAATGGACCATAACAGATTTTTCTGTTAGCATAGGGCTCATCACGCTAAGGAATCTATAGAAAGATAAATAATTTTTTTTTGCTGAAATGGACGAAAGAAGCAATAGACTTTTTTATACTATATGAAAAAAACAGTTTAAAAAAACTCACAGAAATATATTTTTAATAAAAAGATATCACATCAGACAGAACGAGTAAAGAAGAGTATATAAATATAAAGGTATATACTATTGGATTTGTTGAGTGTAACCATAAAAGGTTTACTTCCAGATGCAACCTATGAAATAACTAAGATCCAAGAAAGAAATCAAAAGGCTCTTCATGGGTCATATTCACATGAACTCAATCAAGCAAATATCGATAAAGAAGCATTGAACAAATGTCTAAATTGGATTTGTTTATGGAAACAAAGGGATTGCAAAAGCAATATTAAGAGTAGATCATTGCCATCAAAAATCTTGGAAGTATTATCTTTATGGAATATACACTTGGTAAGCAATATGAATTATGCAAGAAAATAGAAACTATGCAACACCTCACTACAGGCTATACAAATTTAGACTCTACCAAGTACATCCCAAAATGACCTGGGGGCTTAGAATTATGCATCATAAGCTGATTCTTTTTCATGGTTACATGATTACATGTTACAGATGACAAATAACCACACTATTAATGTAAGTCTCAAAATGGTCTTCAGAACCCATCACCTTGATGTATGATGATGATGATCCCTAAAAGTTTAAGAATTTTAAAGAATAGATTTCATCATAGCAAATAAATAGATTATTTCACCATAGCAAATACTCACATTTTCCAAACTACATGGGAAGAAAAGTTTTCAAAATATAAAGATTTCAAAAATGAAAAGCATGTGAGAGTAGCATGAAGAGTATGCCATCTTTGTTGTTCTGTTTGCTACTAGAGTTCAACTGAGGATGATTTCAGTGACCCTAAAGGGGATGAGCTTACTACAAAAAAAGCAGTTATTTGATCTATGTGATAATCATTAAATATAATTATAGCAGTGCAGTCACTGGTCTCAGGATCATTTCTGTCTGATCCTCATCAAAAAAACGAGAAACACAAGATAATAATAAGCAATAGAAATCTTTCCTCATTTTCTTCACTTGATTCATTATTTACAAGTGAGGACAATTAGGTTCCCTGTTAACTAATCAATCAGCAAGCATTTATTAAGCCACTATTATGTGCTAGACACCGTTAGGCACTGATCATTAACATTCAGTCAAAGAGAGTGACAAAACTGAAGAAGTCAACTCCTTAAATTTCTCCTCTTCCCTCCATTCCCATCTCCAGAGAGATGTGACAAATATTTGTATGAAGCCTTCACTTCTCCTCTTCCCTCCATTCCCATCTCCAGAGAGATGTGACAAATATTTGTATGAAGCCTTCACTGATTAACCTGTCACACTTAGATTAGTCCTTTACTTTGTTTCCTTTGGAATAATGACACTTTCATTCACTTGTATGTTGTTTGTAATAGCTCTTAAGTCTTTCCATATAATATCAGCCTGCAAACAGTTCCAGAATAGAGGTCATTTGTTCTTCAAACCTCTCCTCTTTCCTTTACCTCTTTCCTCTCTCTTTATTACTTCTCATTTCACTCTTCCTCCCTTCTCCATCTCTCCCCTTCCTTTCCATCTCCCTTTTCCTTTTCTGTCTCCTCTCTCCCTTTTCTCTAGGAGTGTGCTTGTCAATGCTTAACAATCGTTCAGGGAAAAATGTATATAAACTATACTTTTAAATTTAATCTGCATTATTATTAATACTTAAGTCTAGATAATCAACAAAATAAATCAAACCCAGATTTGTAATGTTTGATTTCCAATGTATAAATACTTACACTAAAAATTTAACAATATAGCTATTTCAAGTTAGCTCCAGCACACTCTTTCTTTTCCCTCCCCTCACTTTTCTTTTGAATCTCCCTTAAACAGTACTTAATAAAGTACTTTACCAAGAGCATGTGCTCCATCACTTACAATGAATGACAATAAATGTTGACTGAATGATAAAATGATAATGTCTTCCCCCTTGAAGATATCTCTGAGAATATTTGTATTACAATAGAAGAAAAGTTTGTCTAAATCAAACAAAAGTATTCAAGTGCCAGTGCCCACAGGAGTCCTTTTCTAGTCAAAACATGCTCAGTGCATGCACAGTATCCTTCATACTCTCCAATCTTGAGAAATGAAGATTTGTCAGTGACATAAACTGAGATGTACTTGGGTCAAATAGTAGAAGATATTGAGAATATGAAAAATGCTATATCACAGTGTAATAGAAAGAACATTTGATTGGAGTCAGGAGTTGTAAGTTGTAGGACTTATACTCACTGTGCCAAACAACTTGCTGTATGGCTCTTGATGAGTTATTTCCCTCTAACGTTCAATATCCTTCTTTGCATAGCCTTGAGTTTCAGACTTTGGAAGAGCTCCTCAAAGTTACTGAGACTTTGGAGGACTTTTTCATTCTAATAAAGAATCCTTGGATTAGATTGGCCACAGTATCAGATATATTCATTTTATTTTAAGATGCCAGTGTCCTTTAGAAAAATACTTCTGTCCAAGTATAGGGGCACCAGTAAAGGGAGGAGAGGCTAGAGCAAGATGCAAATTGATGAATGTGCTGACAAGAAGGTGAGAGAGGACACTGACATATTAGGAGTGGACTGGTGATTAGACCAATCTGAACTGACAGTTATAGCTGTTATGACAGTTAGTGAAAAGCGGAGTCCAACCAACAGTTCCTTTAATTGCCCAGAGTTTGGTAATGAGGAAATGTATACTTAGTTTAAATTTCAATTCCTTTATTCAAAACCCATTCAGTCCAACTAGGTGGTATAGAATTGAAGAAAGAAGAAACTCTGGATGTAAGACCCTGTAAAGATTGAAATTAATATGCAATGTCTCCAAAGTGTGTAAATGGAATTAACTCTAGCCCATTCATAGTCAAAAATCTACTCATCCTAGGCGTACAAATGATGTCACCCTCACCTTCTTTAGTGGGGAGGGGAGACAAATTACCCACACGTGACAACAAGTAACAAATCAAGAATAAGGGAGTGCCCTTTGGGCAGTCCAAATCAATGTAGAGACTGCCATTTGTCCATTTGAATTAGAGGTGGACCCACAGGAAGTGACAAAAGACACTATCTCTTTAAGTATGTTAGTTACTGCCTGTTGAGGCAGTTCCCACTTTGAACTCGGTGCTGAAGGAGCTCCTGAGACCACAGAACGCTTACACTCTGAATCGTTAGGTGGGTAAGTTAGGCTGACTTCCTTGGCCTACCTAGGCCTCTTCTAAACTCTGCCTAAGCAGGCACCAGCCTATCTGGCTGTTAGGCCTTGTGGCTTACAGCTTCATTTATTTAGCCTTATAACCTTCTCTCTCATCCAGGCCTGGTTAGGCCTGGACTAGCCTCTCCTTTTCTCTTTATTCCTATACTTTTACCTTCCTGATTGTAAATAAACTTATCTCAACCTGATGCTGACTTGGGTCTGATTTAATTATGGAATCAATCTGAACTGTTGATTCCTGGCGGCCACGGTTTATATATATCTAGAAATTACCCTAAATTTCCCTCTTACAAAAGTATGATATTTATAAGGATTTTTATTTAAAGCCCTGGGGAAGAATCCTAACTCACCCTTGACCATGGCACCTTCTCTCCAAACAACCCCGACACCACGCCCACCACGACCATATCAAAAACAGCTGGCAAAAACCACAACCAATAGGAAAAGGCTAAAGGAATTATGGGTATGGTGAAAAGGAGTTTGGGTAATGTAGTTTAACTCACAACCAATAGGAAAAGGCTTAAGGAATTATGGGTAATGTAGTTTTAAAAGGGGTACAAGGTATTTTCAACTTTACAACCCATTAAAGCTTCTTTATAGTTTAAATAAATGTTTATCCACAAAAATGTTATTTGATACAACTAATCAGTTACATGACAATTTATCAGTGATGGGAATCTGGCCAATGAGGCCAGTCTTTAGAACTCATGCAATATCCATATGCTGGAGAAGGAAATGGCAAACAACTCCAGTATCTCTGTCAAGAAAACCCCATGAACAATATGCTGCACATGGATACAAAGAGTCATATTTGGCTGAACAACTGAACAACAACAATAATATGTATGTGGAACTTTGTTGAGCCTGATTCAGAAATGTGTTTCTCAAATTCAGAGCACAGACAGGGGTTTTCTATTTTCTGTTGGCTCACTGTATGGGAATGAAGTCTTTTAATTGTCTGTTGAACTAGAACTACGGGTACATATAAAAGGTTTGAATAGACAAAATTTTTTCTAGTGGTGGGTTTGACAAGAACTTCTATGAGTCTCAGATGGATTTGACTGGAGGCACTAGACCCTCTCTTTTTAGCTGCTATGTGGCTATTGATGCATAATGTTTCTTTTTCTTCAGTCTTTTGTGTTTTTATTCTTTCCTGATCTTAGGTGAATGTGCATTTGAGATAGAATGGTGCAGGTTATGACCTTGTAAATGCTGGCAAGTTGGAAGAGCCATCAAAGGTGCCCACAGTAGCTAGTAGTAGCAGTAATTAAGTCTAATGAGGACATAACTCTGAGGAACAACTTGCTCAATCCAGCCCAACAGTGAACTGCCAGGCAGTGGAAACACTACATCCTGCAAACATGGCAGCAAGTCACTCAGAAGTGAACTGGGTGGAGGGAATATTTTATAGCCCTTTGAGTTCACCGCTCCAAAGGCCTGAGTGGAGGTGTAGAGGGGAGAAGGTGCTCCAAGTTTAAGAAGTTGATATTTATGTTTCTTCTGAATCCTCTCAGAAGCTAATTGATATCAATTGGTTAAATGATAGTAGGTAGATATTTACTAGTGATTGATGGGGATTGGTGGGGGTGAGGAAAATCACCAGATGGGTGATCAGGAGCAGAAGTAATGGAGAACCCTCCAACTCTTCAAGATTACCCCTAGATCCTGAGGGAGATTAGTATCTTTGCTCTGGGATCCAATCTACTGCTTCACAAAGGAGTGGGTAGAAAAGTGAGCTCAGAGCCTATGCACTAAAAAGCTAAAAGTCAGAGAAAAGAAACTATTCCATGTGAGAACAAAGTTTTCCAGTTTTACTTCAGGGTAAACAGACTGATATGGCTGAGCAAATTAGAGAGTTCCTAAAATTTTGGTAATTAATGAGAATGTTCCATAGCATACACACAAGTCTGCTTTTGAATGCAGAGAAAATAAATAAGATCAGTCAATAGTAGAGTGGGTGTATATGTATTTGTGCTCAGTACTTTTGAAAGTTCTGTATTATACACCCATACTCTATAAAAGTCCTTTGTGTAAAATGATGTGTTTGGACTGTATAACATCTAAAGTCTTTTCTACCTCAAATACCCTTCTTAGTGATGCTCTGCAGTTGGGTATGGTAGTTGCATTCCCAACTCTTATCCAATCTCATTATTACCAAAGTGATTTTTCCTAAATGTTTCACTGT
Organism: Gracilinanus agilis; assembly: GCF_016433145.1. Classification (NCBI taxonomy): domain Eukaryota; kingdom Metazoa; phylum Chordata; class Mammalia; order Didelphimorphia; family Didelphidae; genus Gracilinanus; species Gracilinanus agilis. The sequence continues at coordinate 232,793,359 of NC_058133.1, read as the reverse complement.
GTTACTACCTATTCAATACACCCTAGTGGCTCCCTGTTCTCTCCAGGATTACATCTAATTAGCTCTGGCTCCAAATTATGGGTTTTTTTTTGTCTCCTTATAATTACTACCTTCCTTATTCTGTGGTTTCTTACACATGCCAATGTTTCCCTTCTTCATGCCTTTGCCTGTTATTTTTTTAAAACATTTATTAATATTTATATTTTAGAAAAGTTAACATGCTTACATGGTTTATGCTCTTACTTTCCCCTTCACCCCACGACCTCCCTGCCTCCACTGGCCGATATGCATTTCCACTGGTTTTAACATGTGTCATTAATCAAGACCTATTTCCAAATTGTTGATAGTTGTATTGGTGTGGTAGTTTCGATCCCCAATCATGTCCTCATCAACCCATGTATTCAAGCAGTTGATTTTCTTCTGTGTTTCCTCTCCTGCCATTCTTCCTCTGAATGTGGGTAGCGTTCTTTACCATAAGTCCCTCAGAAATGTCCTGGGTTATTGCATTGCTGCTAGTACAAAGTCCATTACATTCTATTTTACCACAGTATATCAGTCTCTATGTACAATGTTCTGCTCCTTTCACTCTGCATCAGTTCCTGGAGGTCTTTCCAATTCACATGGAATTCCTCCAGTTTATTATTCCTTTTAGCACAATAGTATTCCATCACCAGCATATACCACAATTTGTTCAGCCATTCCCAATTGAAGGGCATGCCCTCATTTTCCAGTTTTTTGCCACCACAAAAAGCGCAGCTATAAATATTTTCGTGCAAGTCTGTTTATCTATGATCTCTCTGGGGTACAATCCCAACAATGGTATGGCTGCATCAAAGGGCAGGCATTCTTTTATAGCCCTTTGAGCATAGTTCCAAATTGCCATCCAGAATGATTGGATCAGTTCACAACTCCACCAGCAATGTATTAATGTCCCAATTTTGCCACATCCCCTCCAGCATTCATTACTCTCCCCTTCTTTCATTTTAGCCATTCTGCTAGGTGTCAGGTGATACATCAGAGTTGCTTTCATTTGCATTTCTCTAATTATTAGAGATTTAGAACATTTTCTCATGTGCTTATTGATAGTTTTGATTTCTTTATCGGAAAATTGCCTATTCATTTCTCTTGCCCACTTATCAATTGGGGAATGGCTTGATTTTTTATACAGTTGATTTAACTCCTTATATATTTGAGTAATTAGACCCTTGTCAGAGTTTTTTGTTATAAAGATTTTTTCCCAATGTGTTGGTTCCCTTCTGATCTTGGCTACATTGTTTTGGTTTGTACAAAAGCTTTTTAGTTTTATATAATCAAAATAATTTATTTTACATTTTGTAATTTTCTCTAACTCTTGCTTGGTTTTAAAGTCTTTCCTTTCCCAGAGATCTGACAAGTATACTATTCTGTGTTCACTTAACTTATTTATAGTTTCACTCTTTATATTCAAGTCATTCACCCATTCTGAGTTTATCTTGGTGTAGGGTGTGAGATGTTGATCTAAACCTAATCTCTCCCATATTGTTTTCCAAATTTCCCAACAGTTTTCATCAAATAGTGGATTTTTGTCTCCAAAATTGGGCTCTTTTGGTTTATCATATACTGTCTTGCTGACGTCATTTACCCCAAGACTATTCTACTGATCCTCCCTTCTGTCTCTTAGCCAGTACCATACCATTTTGATGACTGCTGCTTTATAGTATAGTTTAATATCTGGTACTGCTAGGCCCCCTTCCTTCAAATTTTTTTTCATTATTTCCCTTGATATTCTTGATCTTTTGTTATTCCAAATGAACTTTGTTATAGTTTTCGCTAATTCAGTGAAAAAGTTTTTTGGTAGTTTGATAGGTATGGCGCTAAATAGGTAAATTAATTTGGGTAGAATGGTCATTTTTATTATGTTAACTCGTCCTACCCATGAGCAATCAATGTTTTTCCAATTGTTTAGATCTAGTTTTAATTGTTTGGAAAGTGTTTTGTAGTTTTTTTCGTATAATTGCTGTGTTTGTATTGGTAGATAGATTCCCAAGTATTTTATATTATCTAGGGTGATTTTAAATGGTGTTTCTCTTTCTACCTCTTGCTGCTGTGATGTGTTGGAAATATATAGAAATGCTGATGATTTATGTGCATTTATTTTGTATCCTGCAACTTTGCTAAAGTTGTTGATTATTTCTACAAGCTTCTTAGTTGATTCTCTAGGATTTTTTAAGTATACCATCATATCATCTGCAAAGAGTGATACCTTAGTCTCCTCATTGCCTATTTTAATACCCTTGATTTCTTTTTCTTTAATTGCAACTGCTAGTGTTTCTAGTACTATGTTGAATAATAGAGGTGATAATGGGCATCCTTGTTTTACTCCTGATCTTATTGGGAAGGCTTCTAATTTATCCCCATTGCATATGATGCTTGTTGATGGTTTTACGTATATACTGTTTATTATTTTTAGGAAAGGTCCTTATATTCCTATACTTTCCAGTGTTTTCAATAGGAATGGGTGCTGTATTTTGTCAAAGGCTTTTTCAGCATCTATTGAGATAATCATGTTATTTTTGTTTGTTAGACTGTTGATATGGTCAATAATGTGGATGGTTTTCCTAATGTCGAACCATCCTTGCATTCCTGGTATAAATCCCACCTGATCATGGTGGATGATCCTCTTGATCACTTGCTGGAGTCTCTTTGCTAGTATTCTATTTAAGATTTTTGCATCTATGTTCATTAGGGAGATTGGTCTGTAGTTTACTTTCTCTGTTTTTGATCTCCCTGGCTTTGGAATCAGTACCATATTTGTGTCATAAAAGGAATTTGATAGGACTCCTTCTTTGCTTATCATATCAAATAATTTGTATAGTATTGGGATTAGTTGCTCTTTGAATGTCTGATAGAATGTCTGATAGAATTCACTTGTGAATCCATCAGGTCCTGGTGATTTTTTCTTAGGGAGTTCTTTGATGGCTTGTTCAATTTCTTTTTCTGATATGGGATTATTTAGGTATTCTATTTCTTCTGCTATAGTAGGATAAAATAGGTAATACATATAGATAGAGACAAAATAAATGGATACTAGATAAAGGGTAAGACATACTTCTCTGTCAAAATTATGTTGTATTATTTTGTGTATACTTATATGGTATACCTATTGTCTCTCCCTAAAAACTTCATACCATCTGTAGCTTTTCCACAGAGAATGTAAATTTCTCAAGGGTATTTCTACAACTTCCATGAGGGGCTCATTTTCTCAGTTCTTCTTCAGGGCCAAGCTTATAAACCATTGACTTTGGAGGCAGAAGATTACAATAGAAAGGACTTAAGGCTCATAATCCACCTCTGACACACACTACCTTAGATTAGTTTCTTTCCTGACTAGTGTTCCAATTTTCTTATCTATCAAATAGAGGGGTTATGCTAGATTATTTTGGATGACCCTTTCAGCTCTAGACCTGTGGTACTTCTAAAGTGAGGTCTTTGGACTACTGATGGGTGCTAAAGTTCCTTCAGGTCACTTGTATTATTAATATTTACAATATTAAAATACCTACATTTTATTTCTAAAATGAATAATTTACTTACTTACTTAATAATAATTTACTCTTTAAAAGCTAGCCTTAACCTAAAGGGAATTTCATTCTTATTAGGTGGGCTTTTTTTCATAGTAAAAAACAGGATAAGTCAGGCTATGGGTCTCATGCCATATAGAAATAGTCTGAAGACTGAGAAATCATAATCTGATTTATAGACCACCTTGAGGCTTGCAAAATGTTTTTCTCTTGATAACATTATGAGGAAGGGAGTTTTTTATTGGGAGGGGGTAGGATAGTTGTAGGAGGGATTCATGGTTTCATTGGCTCAGGTAGAATGCAAGATCAGCAAATAAGTTGGAACTAATGGTCTCAAGGGTATTTAGAATGACCCTTCCTGCAGCTTAATCAATGGCTTCTTTGTAGCCTACTTCCTACAAGTCTGGTCCAGTTCATAGTCAAGGGTAGCCTTCCAGAATTTGGGGAATGATGGGTAAACCATTCTGTTGAGCAGACAAGTCTATTCTAACATTTTCTGTGTCACTGCCCCCTGTGGGTGAGGTCCAAAGACAAATTACATTCAAATTAGAGTGGGAGGGAATAGATGCCCCAGCATAGCTCAAGTGTTCTTATGATTTCTTAATGAGTTTTGAGCTTGGTTCTAGGTAGACTTCAGTGATTAGCTTTTGCTTATTCTGGGAAGCCTACTGGAGTAGTGGATGGAGAAGCTACAGGCCCACTCTGGAGCAGGCAGCAGCTATGAAATTCAGACACTAAATCCTCATTATAAGGCTTTTTAAATGCACAGACAGGATATTAGCGTTTAAACAGCTACTATTACTCCAGGGCAAACTTTAAAAAACATAATATTTATAGAAAACCTCATTCAGCTCACCCTGTTTGCTCTTTATTTCTCCTGCAATTACTGCTAATTTGCTTTGGCATCTCAGCCTGTTGCTGAGTCAATTACTAAGGCACCCACTGGTAGTTGTTACTGCAGAATAACCTGCAACCTAATCCCTAGTGACTACCGAGTCTGTTGGGATGGGAATGGGTCTGGAGTTCCCTTCTCTGAACCCAGCTCAGAGATATGAAACTCACTGGTTACCTGAAGGCTGAAAAGCTGATGCTCTGCCTTAACTTATCCTGCAGTTCTTAGTTCTTCCTCACCTTCCCACCTCGACTTACTTTTCTCACCTAGGAAACATTACTCCCAGACTACTGATGGCAGGTGAGGCAGGTTCTCATTTACAGAGCTCTCAGACTGTGCTTTGGAGGAATGAGGTTGAGCGCTGGGCAAAATTGTTGCATTCCAGACACCACATGCTGAACCCACAACCTCAAGATGCCAAGAAGAATTTAGGACTCTGATGACCCTGACTGGATTCTTGATTCTATCAACGGGGTAAGGACAAGACAGAGGAAGAGACCCCCATTGACCTCTCACTGGTATTACTGAATTATTGTATACATCACCTTCCAGCAGAACTAGTTCACTTTTTTCTTTGTATCCCCAGCACAGTACCTTTAACCATTAAATGAATGCTTTACCGACATGGAATCTAGAGACCCCAAACTTGTGGCTTAGTGAGATCTGATGAACCCCAAGTTTTAGAAATAGCTTGTAGGTTGGAGACCCCAAAGCTTGTGCTAGTTCCCTTTTCCCCTGAGAATCCACCCTGAAGGGAATCTCAGGCTAGCTGTTGCAGACTGAAAAATGGACTCCAGGGTAAATGCTAAATACCCTTTTGTCTTGGGTAGTCTTCCCCATTGTATCTGGGACCCTTACCCAGGAGGACAAACCTGGGCAGGGACCATCATTTAGTATCCATTGTGTAAGCAGCCCCTTCCCCTACACCCTAGCCTCTAGCTATGATTCCTTTCCCAAGCTTGATTGTAAATCCCATCCTTACCAGTATAATGTCAATCATCTTCCCCAGCCCCAGGATCTTCCCAAATGGTATATAAGTTCCCCAATTTCCTTTGTTCCTTGGAGTCGTCATCTAGCAAGGTGTCACTCCCAGGGGGATCAGGGAACAGAGCGAAGCCGTGTTCATTTCTTAGACTCTGCACAAGGCGCAGCTCTGCAAAAGAGGCCAGGTAGCCCTCATCCCCCTTTCCCTTGATTAAAGAGTGATTTTATGACTATTTAACAGTTCTGTATTTTTAAAAGTTGACAGCTTTAAAAATGCTTATTGGATGCACTCCAACTAATCAATGGCTTTTTCTTGTTTATAGGCTCATCCAATAAAATGCAAACTCCTTTTCCTAGTATTTAATAACATTCTGGTACCTATTGGTGCCTTCAATATTATATTCTACCAGTCCTCCACTGGTATCCTGGAACTTTTAAGAGAACGTTGTCCAACATGCTGAATTGAACTTCTTGTGAATTTAAGGAAAGAGAGAGACAATAGTTGTACAGAGGTTGTGGATCAACATGGATCTATACTGTTGGAGGGAAGCCTACATTGTTGAGATCACAGGTCCCCTGGAATACAGTATATTTCTCTACATGAACCCTCTATTCTAGCCAAATGCTATGTGTATTCCCATCTTAGTAGTTTTATAGGAAGATTTGAATTCAGATATTTATTAGTGGGGATCTTGGGGAAATCACTTAATGTCTCCCAGCCTCAGTTGTCTCATCTGTAAAATGAGGATAATAATATCACTTAACAAAATTAGATAATTTGTGAAGTATTTTGCAAACTTTAAAGTGCTACATACAGACTAATTGTTGTTATAATAGTGTTATTTTGCTCATGCAAGTGTTCTTGCCTAGAATGCTTTTACTCTCTTCTTTCTTTGAGACAGTCCAATTCTTACCTTTTATTGGAAGCCTTTCCTAAAAAATGCATCCCTCCATGCCACTGCTAATGTCTCCCTTTTCAGATCATTCTCCATTTATACTATATGTGTATGTATAAAGTCTTGTATGTACCTTATTTGCATGTTTTTTCTACCATTAGAATGTAAGTTCCTTAAAGGTAGAGATCATGCTTTTACACTGTAAGTATTTAATCAATGCTTATTAACTGATGATCCTTTAAAGTCCCTTTTAAAAAAAATATCACCTCCTCCAAGGAGTCTTTTTTGGTCACCTTCTTGCTTAGCAGTCTTCTCTTCCTTTCTTTCCCATCCTCCCTTAAGGATTCCTATTGGGCTTATTGTCTTAGAAATAATTTGGAATCTGGTACTTTCTAATTTGTATTTCTATTTATTATTTTATATCTGTCATTTGTTCCTGTTTGATTATAAGCCCCTCAATGGGAGGAAGTTCAATGGCTGAACACCATCATTCCTAGAGGACAAAGGACCTGGGTCCTACTTGTCCTCCCTCCTCCCAATTCTTCAGTATAATAAAAATGGGCATTATTATCGATCTCCTCTCCCTATCCTTCTCTCTCTCCACTCATTCCTTTGTTGTTTTTCCCCCTCCTCTCTTTTACAGTAATGGTGTTTCTTATTACCATTTCAACTCATTTGAAGGACTGTTAGCTATAGTAGTGAATGTTATTCAGTTAAAGTCTCTATAGGTGTGTTACTGGGTGGTAAGGCAAAGCTGATGGAGAAGGGGCTATATTGTTTTTAAAGCTAATTTCCTCAGAAAAAGCTCAGAGGTTATTTAAAGTGAATCATGGGATTATAGGGTTAAGAGCTGGGCTAGAAGGCATCTTAGAGATAATTCAGGCTACCCTACTCCTTTGTTTAGAAAAGAAAACTGAAGATCCTTTGAAATAAAGCTAAGCTATCTTTAATGTTAATAACACTGGAAATCCAAGGATTTTGGATGGGAGATAAAATAATGAAGTCAATATTCAAGCACAAGTCCTCAGTGCCCTTTCCCCTATACAAAATTGTCTCATATTACTAGATATGAGATGATCTGAGATAGAAAACATGCTTTGGAAAACAATTTGGAATTATAGTAGAATAGTCACTACACTACATTACTATTTGACCTCTTGATGCCATGACTAGACATTAACCCTCAAGGAGGTCAAAGAAAGAGGAAAGGATCCAATCTATATGCAAATATTTTTATTATTTATTTTTCACAAATATTTTTAGCATTACTTTCCACAGTAGTAAAGAACTGGTATGAAAGAGATAACCAAGTTAGAGGAAAGATACTATGAGTAGTTGTCTTGCAAAAAAAAGTTAAGAATTCAGAGAAACTTGGGAAAACTTATTTGAACTGATGCAAAGAAAACTGAACTAGGACAATTATATAATAACCACAATAACATAAAAGGGAGTAACATTAAATGAATCTGATCAGTGCAGTGCCCAATCATGCCCCAGCATGATTGCTGCTTCTCAGCATAGAGATATACTATGGGTATGAAACGATATATATGTTGTCATATATAAACAATGTATTTATTAGCTTTACTTAGCTGTACTTTTTAACAAGTAGGCACTCTTTTTTTGGGAGCATATATAAAAGAAAAAAAGAAAATTCATATTCCATTGAATGTTGAGTAGTTCCCAGGCAGAACTCTTATGTTCCTTTGAGAACATTATTAAAGGAATTTGCAAAGCAAAACAGCCCTGGATAATAATTTTTCTCTTGGGGCTTTCCTCCTTTCCCTGCCTATTGTCTTAGACAGTTCCTAATTCAAAAGTTAGGTCATGCCTCCTCATAGAGAAATTTAAAATAAACTCATATCACTCACATTTACACTGGAACTAGATAATTAGAGCTTATAGGGATGCCTTGAGCATATTGTAAAATATTGGGCCTCTCTTTTCTACATTACATCAGCCCTTTTGCTATCTTTGCTGATGGCCCCTCCTATTCCACTTACAGATATCCTGGAGATAGCTTAATTCCTATTTCTTCTTATACAACAAAGCTCTTTTCTCTTGGTTTAACTCAAACATATTCTGGGTTGGACCCCACAGATATGAAGTCCAATGATAGGTTCTCTACAGTAGGGCTTCTGCACTTTGTATAGTTTTCTGTAGCACTGCTTTGGCTGCTAGAAAGAAAGCCTCAGTGACGGTCTTCTTCCTTTAGAGGACAATAAAAAATAAACCATGGCCTGATATTAGAGGACAAACCATGGGGAAAAGATGAACAGCTGTGTCTATGGAATGTATTTTAACTAAATCATTTGGCACCTACAAACTATTCATGGATTTAAGACAGGTTACATTGGATGGATAGTTTTCTAGGAAAGACATTTTATAGAAATTTTCATACCTTCTCTACTGAGGGGTAGGAAGGGGAGAGTGGAAAAAGGGAAGACTTTTTGTGGAATCCCTTATTCCAACTCTCTCTCTCAGAAAATGTCCTTCTTACTTCTACAGCTAATAACATTATTTCCCCATGACTGAAGAGGATGTGCTTTCCTTGGATTTATACCTTTCCAGGCAAACTAGTTTCATAATATCATGCCTACCATTCCTTATCACCATCACAGACTATCATCCTCAAACAGCATCCCTTTGCCAACCAACCAAGACTAGCTTTCCCTCTTAATTGTATCTTTTGCTCTGTTTACAATAGGAGATGAGGGAATAATGGGAATAGTAGAAAAAGTCTTTCTAAAAACTTATGCAGTCTGAATGCATATCAAAGCATACTTAAAAAAATTCTTTTTTTGAGGGGGGTGTCTTGTCTGCATTTTCTTTCAAATGACTAATATGAAAATGTGTTCTTCATGACTGCACATATATGAACTATATCAAATTACTTGACTTTTCAATGAGTCAGGAGGGAAGGAAGGAAGGAAAAGAGAAAATTTTGAACTCAAAATTTTGAAAAATGTTTAAAATTGCTTTTACACATAACTGAAAAGAATAAAGTATTAAAAAAAGAAAGTCTTTCTAGGGGGAGGAAAGAATGGCTTCCCAAGAATACCTACTAAATCCATCCATTACCTGATGATAATTAGAGTTTGGTAGATATTAGCTCTGCATCAGAAAACCATTCCAGTTCATTTCCTCTAATACTATTACAATATACCTGCTTCTTCTAACAAAATTGAGAGAAAAGAAGAGAATGAGGGAGCAAGGAAGGAAGGAAAGAAGGAAGAAAGACAACTTTCCTTTTGGACAGATTCACAAGACCAGAGAGGCCTAGTCTAAAGCAGTCTGGACCTTATTTTATATATGTCAAAGGCTTTTTTTTTTTAGAGAAAAGCAGAAGGGAGGGAGAGACAGAGTCAGTCACAGTTTCACAATTCAGAAAATCTCCCAGAATGTATTTGGCTTTGATCCCTAATTCTTATCTCATCCAGCTGTACTGGGGGGTGGTAGATAGGGTAAGTAAACTTCATTGCTGTTCATCTGTGGGCATGTCCCTTCCTGAGTAACGTCCTTGACTGGCATCATTCTGCAGGTGAGACCTGCTGTATGGTAGGATTCTGGTGAGCAGCAGAAACAGATTTACCAGGCACATTGGCTGGGAGCAAACTTGGTTGATGGGAGGGGAAGGATGGGTTTTTCTATACCCTGGCTTTCTATCTTAACTATTACACTTATGGAAGAACTGCTATTCTTCTTCCTCTTCTTTTGGGACATAAACTTAGCTTCTGCTTCTACCTCTGCCTTTGTTTCTCTGGCTTGGTGTATTTCTCTAGGTTGTTCATGTCAGTTCCCTCTCTTGGCTTTGATGCCTGAGAGAGTTGGTGATGTCTGGCCTTGGAACAGGCCAGCTGACCAGCCCATAGCTCACAGTAATGCTTTTAGCAACCTGGTGTTCAGCTGCCTCATTACACAGGTATCTAAGGGGAAATTCACCTGGTGGAGGGGAGAGGGAGAGGAACAGAAAACAAGTATGGGGAGAAAGGAAAGGAAGGAAAACCTACTATAGGAACTTGGAATGGGAAAAGGGGGAGATTTTTAAATTTTTATTTGGCTATTTATTTGGTAAAAAATAGGAATGTGGATAGGAGAGACAAAGGAAAGGTTTTTAAATAAAATTTCTTTATTTAAAGAATCACCTTTGACTTAAGGGAAATACAAGAGAGGTGGAGGAAAAGATGATGAATCTATTCAGAAGCCCCATGTTGTAAGGCTAACTGAGTGACAGTCAAGTGCTGGTGAAGAGGAGTAGATGAGTTGACTCTTGAACATTTTAATCCAGTTACAAATGGGACACCAAAGTTATAAACTGATAGGTCTGTTGGGAGTAATGGTAAAGAGTCCAAGAAGGAGGGGAGAGGAAAAGGTTTGGGAAAAGGATTGTGCATGTTAGAAAAGTAGAAATCTGGGCTTCTGTTTTGACAGTATATGTAACATATGCTCAGCATTTTTCAAAGCTAATCTGTCAATAAGAGAATGGGCTGTTTTCACAATTAACCTGTGAGCTGCTTGGCATTCTCTAATGCTATCATTTCTGCTTTACTTGGTCTTTTGCCTTCTGGGATTCCAAGCTAGTTCTAGGTAAGGCATGTAGACTGAGTTCCCAGTAGACAGAGGGAGCCTTTGCCTTTCCAGGCAAATTCCTATGAGACACAGTGCTTCTTGTGCACATAGGCTGCCTATGAGCAATTTGGGGGGTTGTCTGGACAGAGTACTCAAGTTGGTCAAGAAGACACTGAGTCAAAGTCTTTGTGGACAATCTTGGTCTGGGATATGTATAAGGAGAGCTCACCACATCTTCCTGGACCAAACGTCCTCAGGAAATACAGGGAGTGAAAAGGAATAATCATTTTTGCAAGCCTCAAGGCACTTTTTAAATGAAGGTAAATCCAAGTATTGAGCCAGGATCAATGGGCATACAAGATAAAAATCCTCAAGGTACACATTAATCAGGGATCTTTACATATGTTAAGGGAATGGGTACAGAGTTCAGGCAGGGAGGGTCTTAAAGTCCTGAGCAAAAGAAGACATAATTTCATGTCAACTTCATCTAGGACTTAAGTGAATAAGTCTGTCTTGGGCAATCTACTTGGCACTTACTAGAGTTTCAAACCCAAACCTCCTTTTCCCTGTAACATCCAGCTTTCTACATAGATGGGAGGCAAGATAGGGTAGACAAAAATGTTCCTTGAATATAGTGCTTAGCAAAACATTTATATAGACATAGACCCACATAGTACTCTGGAGGCATGGGGTATGTCATCAGTGATCTCAGATTTAGTCCAGACAGAAGCCTACCTCCTGTTCTACCTCTTACTCTTCTCTCTGTCTGTCTCTGTCTCTCTTCCTCTCCCTTTCCTACTCACCCTCAGCTTCAGGTGGAGCCAGGAAAGACATTTGGATGAAAGAAGAGGATGTGAAGTAAGGTGGCTAGGGAACATGATGCAAGCCTCCAGATATGTACCTTGGCTCCCTTCCAAGGCTGGAAACCAGTTTCCTGGGCTCCAAAAGCACAGCTCTTTGGCTAGTCATTCCTGAGAGGAATTGAAGCTACAGTATTGGAATCAGCTCTTTAGCCTCTGGGACTGTGCTCAGAGGTCTAGGTAGGAAGGGGAAGGTAAAGATACAGACGGATTGCAGTTATTATGAAAATAGCAATTTTCATGGGCACATTGTATGTATTAATTTGTAAAATCCATTCCATAGATCACCAATCTAAGAAAATCAGTGAAAATCCTGTTTACATTTCCAAATGTTAGTTTCTTTTTTCTTTAAAAATAATAATTATAGCTAGCATTTGTATAGCACCTACTATGATTTCATCTTCATAATAATGTGAGAAATATATGCTATACCCACCATTTGACAAGTAAGGAAACTCAGGCAAACAGAAGCTAAAGAGACTTGCCCAAGATTGCATACCTAATAAGTGTCTGAGACTGGATTTGAATTCAGATCTTCCTGACTTCTAGCGCAGCTCTCTATCTATGCTACCACCTAGCTGACCCATGTCACAAATCTAAAAGAACACAAGTGTATAACTACAGAAAAAACACTGCCTCCCTGACCTAGATTAACAAGTAACTCCAATAAAAGAGTTTAGAAATATGGAGTAAAGAATATCTTTAGCCATCTTGTTTAGGGGAAATAACTAGTTTTTTAAAAATTTGCTCTAAAGTCTTGTAGGGGCTGGGCCTGTGGATCAGTGTTTGTTTGTTTTTTTTTTTGTTGTTGTTGTTGTTGTTTTTTGGTGAAGCTTTCTCTGATGCCCACATGTTGGCACCAACCTTCTTCACTCTTTATAGAGAATAGGTTTTAAAAAGTACTTCTGTAGTGTACTTCACAGGAAAGACTGTGTTAACTATTCAACTTTGTTTATATTTTATTCACCTACTAGATTACAAGTTCCTTAAGGCAGGGACATTATATTATCTAAACTTTCTTCCTTCATATAGTATCCTTCATGTAATGGTACCTTGATGTTTGTTGAATGAATGGATTAGCAAATGAAGCCATTAAAAATAATGAGAGCCAGCATTTATATAGCACTTTAAGATTTGCAAAGGGGGCAGCTAGGTGGCTCAGTGGAGATGAGAATTCCTGGGTTCAAATCTGGCCTCAGATACTTCCTAGCTGTATGGCCCTGGGTAAGTCACTTAATCCCTGTGTCTAGCCCTTACTACTTTTCTGCCTCAGAATTGATATTTAGTATGAATTCTAAGTCAGAAGGTAAGGGTTTAAAAAAAATTTGTAAAATACTCTACATGACCTCATTTGATCTTGACAACAACCCTGGGAGGTAGATCCCCAATTTCCAGCTGAAGAAATTGAGACTGAAAGAGGTTGTGACTTGCCCAAGGTTACCCAGATAGTAAGTATATGAGGCAGTATATTGGGTTTTCCTGGCTCCATGTCTGACATCCATTGTGCCAACTCCCTGTCTCCCTGTCTCAGAAACGTTACAGAAATAAAGGATCAGGGAAAAAGGACCCCAGGGGACCTCTTGTTCTGCTGCTAGTGAAGTGCTGAGATAAGTAGTACAGCTTTGTTCTTATGAGACTCAACCTCTCTTCAGATGGTTAATAACCCATGAAACATACTGCCTTAACCACTGAGACCCCAGGATTCATTTATCATAAAAATTATTACAAAAATAGATTATCAAAAATTTTCTCTGACAAATGGAAATCCAGATCTTGTTGACTAAACTCAGTGAGTTTCTTGCCACATTCTTTTTCCCTTAGTGCAACCAAGGATCATAGATTTAAGAAGTGTAAAAGACCTAAGGATCTAACCCATTCATTTTTATAAATGAAGACACTGAAGCCCTTAACTGACTTATTCAAGGTCATAAAGGTGGTGACTGAACTGTTATTTCAACCCAGGACCCCTGATTCTGAATCCGGTGTATTCTAAAGCACTTTGTCTTTCATTCATATCCTTTATTCCTTCAAAATGATTTGTTTTTTAATATGTTTCCTCCTTTCTATTTCTATTGCTACCCCTCCCTCCATTCCTTCCAAATCTTCCTTCCTTCCTTCCTTCCTTCCTTCCTTCCTTCCTTCCTTCCTTCCTTCCTTCCTTCCTTCCTTCCTTCCTTCCTTCCAAACC
>NC_058133.1:232725577-232779101 GCF_016433145.1 Gracilinanus agilis | reverse complement strand
AAAAAAAAAAAAAGTAAATGATTTAAATGCTATTCTCTTTGGGGGTCTTGCCAAAACTCTGAGGTTAGATTTAAGTTTCAAGAAAATCTCTGGGTATTTCTGTGTACTTTTAGATTTTTCTCTAACTCAAAGTGAAGCTTTCACTCTTCCCTGGGCATTTCCTCTAGCCACACTGAAGCCCCCATACCACTTTATCTTCTTGTTTATTCCAATTAGCAAGCTTTTAAAAATTAATCTGTTCCTCCCACCAATTCCCTCCACACTGAGCAAATAAAAAATACAAACCTGAAAAATAAAGCCCTTAATAGGTATAGCCCTGCAAAACAAATTCCCACATTAGCCATGTCTAAAACTATATAACTCTTAACACATTTTCCATTTCTTCGCCTCTCCCAGGAGATAAGTATCATGTCTCATCTGAACTCTTTTGATGGTTTATCATTGTGTTGATTGAAGTTCTAAGGTCTTTCAAAGTTTTTTCCTCTGTGTTATCAGTGTTCCCCTAGTTCTGCTCACTTTTCTCTGCATCAGTTCATAGAGGTCTTCCTGGTTTCCTCTGAAACTTTTTTTTTCTTGTCCATTTCATTATTTCCGATGGCATCATAAAATTACATTACCTTCACATTTTCTCCAGTAGGATGCCACCCCCTTAGTTTCCAATTTTTAGCTACCATGAAAAGAGCCTGTGGGCCAATTTAAAGTCAACAAGAGGCCAAAGGGGAGACCATTTAAAAAATTTCCCCTGCTTAATCCAAGGCAGACCCAGTCCAAATCTTCCTTCCTTCCTTCCTTCCTTCCTTCCTTCCTTCCTTCCTTCCTTCCAAACCTTCCTTCCTTCCTTCCAAACCTTCCTTCCAAATCTTCCTTCCTTCCTTCCAAACTCTTACCTTCTATCTTAGAATCAATACTATTAGTTCCAAGGTAAAAGAGCAATAAAGGTCAAGTAATGGGAGTTAGTTAAGTGACTTGCCCAGGGTCACATAGCTAGGGAGTATCTGAGGCCAAATCTGAATTCAAGACCTCTCATCTCTAGGCTTGGCTCTCTATCCACCGAGCCACCAAGCTGCTCCTCTGCCATTCTTTTTTCAAGACCTTAGGAGACTGAAGGAAATAACAGGGAGAAAAGAAGAAGTATCTCAGACCATAACAGGATACTATTCCAAGAGCAACAACAAATGGTTGGAGAGGAATCAGCTCAGGGACAAAATATGGTAAGGGAAGATTTTAGGGAAATGGACCTTGAAGAATGGGTAGGATTTGGAAAGGAAGTGAATAGCAAAGAGCAATTCTGACTTAAGGAGCCACGTGAGTGGGGAGGCAGGAATGAATGTGGTATTTAGGAAGAACAGTGATGAAATCAGCTTGCCTACTAAGGAAGAATTTGTGTAGGGAAGTAGAGAATTTAGGATACCCTAGAGATGTGGGATTTGGGGATTAGAAGACATGTATCAATGACATCAGGCAGCTAGGTGGTAAAGTGGATAGTGCCAGGCCTGGAGTCATGAAGACTCATCTCCTAAGTTCAAATCTGGTCTCATATGCTTCCTGGCTATATGATCCTGGGCAAGTCATTTAACCCTATATTCCTCAGTTTCCTGAACAATGAGCCAGAAAAGGAAATGGCAAGCCACTGCCATATCATTTTGCCAAGAAAATGGCAAATGGGGTCGTAAAGAGTTGGATAAGCCTGAAAAATGACTGAAATCAATGACAGCTACCTGTTCAATGCTAACCTTTATGTCCCCCATGCCCCAAGCTTTCATAGAGGGATTATAACGTGGTCAGTCATAGAAAACAGTTACCTAAGAAACAAAAAAAATTTTTAGGGCATTGTCACTGACTTCAGAACTGTGGGCAACCCTGGATACAAAAGCAGATTATTATTGTTGTTGTAATCACTTTTCTGCAGGTTAGGTTATTATCATTATTCTGAGAAGGTTCCAGGTCTAGAAGAGCCAGAGATTAGGTAGGAGGTAGTCCCTGTTCTAATCTTCTCTGCTGGTGAATGATTTTTCCTTTTGTACCTAAGCTCTCTGATTCTCCCTGGGTTCTAGACTATACCCTTGCTGTATTTTAGAAGCCTGTGGTCACCATCAGCACCTTTTGCTGTAAAGATAAGAACATCTTCATACTTTTTTGATTCTGGAGATGCTTTGTGAATTAAAGTCCCCAGATAATAGAGGCCTGGATTCTACCATGACAAGCTTGAAGCCCTCTTCTCTCATCATATTCTCAAAAGTAGGGAGCCATACTTGGTTGAGCTCTAGAAGTGAATATTCCAAGGAATTATCTCTTACCTTGTAAATGTGCCAACAAGGTTCTTTCAAGCAAGGCAATTCCTTATGTGATGCTTCTAGAGTGAACCAGGGGATCTTTTTTAAAAAATCATAACTTTAACTCGATAGAATTCATTTCTTTTACAATTTTAAGTATTTATTATTTAAAACATTATTGTGAGAAATGGTCCATTGACTTCACTGGATTTCCAAAAGAGTTCATCATGCAAAAAATGATGCAGATAAATAAGTTAAGTGAACACAAAATAGTGTACCTGTCAGATCTCTGGGAAAGGAAAGATTTTGAAACCAAGCAAGAGTTAGAGAAAATTACAAAATGTGAATTAAATGGTTTTGATTATATTAAACTAAAAAGCTTTTGTACAAACAAAAACAATGTAGTCAAAATCAGAAGGGAAACAACAAATTGGGAAAAAATCTTTATAACAAAAAACTCTGACAGGGGTCTAATTACTCAAATATACAAGGAGTTAAATCAATTGTATAAAAAAATCAAGCTATTCCCCAATTGAAAAAAGGGCAAGAGACATGAATAGGCAATTCTCAGGTAAAGAAATTAAAAGTATCAATAAGCACATGAGAAAGTGTTCTAAATCTCTAATAACTAGAGAAATGCAAATCAAAACAACTCTGAGGTATCACCTTACATCTAGCAGATTGGCTAAAATGAAAGAAGGGGAGAGTAATGAATGCTGGAGGGAATGTGGCCAAATTGGGACATTAATGCATTGCTGGTGGAGCTGTGAACTGATCCAACCATTCTGGCTGGCAATTTGGAACTATGCTCAAAGGGCTATAAAAGAATGCCTGCCCTTTGATCCAGCCATACCATTGTTGGGTTTGTACCCCAAAGAGATCATAGATAAACAGACTTGTACAAAAATATTTATAGCTGTGCTTTTTGTAGTGGCAAAGAACTGGAAAATGAGGGGATGCCCTTCAATTGGGCAATGGCTGAACAAATTGTGGTATATGCGGGTGATGGAATACTATTGTGCTCAAAGGAATAATAAACTGGAGGAGTTCCAGGTGAACTGGAAGTGATGCAGAGTGAAAGGAGCAGAGTCAGAAGAACATTGTACACAGAGACTGATATACTATGGTAAAACCGAATGTAATAGACTTCTGTATCAGCAGAAATGCAATGACACAAGACAGCTCTGAGGGATTTATGGTAAAGAACGCTACCCACATTCAGAGGAAGATCTGCAGGAGAGGAAACATAGAAGATAAACAATTGCTTGAACACATGGGTTGAGGAGGACATGATTGGGGATGTGGACTCGAAACTACTACACCAATGCAACTAACAACAATATGGAAATAGGCCCTGAACAAGGACACATGTTACAACCAGTGGAAATGTGCGTCGGCCATGGGTGGGAGGGGGGGGGGATTGTGAAGGGGAAAGTAGGGGCATAAAGTATGTAAACAGGTTAAAAATGAATACTAATAAATGTTTTAAAAAAATAAAAAAAATGATGCAGAATGCCAACTAGATGGAAAATCCTCAAATGTTTTCAGCGGAGTGGTTAGCTGCTCAGGGAGGCCCAAAGAGGCTAATATAGATCTTGCTAGAGTGGCACAACCAGTAATCTGTGTTGGTTGCTAAAAATTAGAGGATGAAGACAGAGCTTATATTCCTTCAGAATGTAGAACCAACTGAGTTCAGTACCTTTTTAGCAAGAATATTTATTTAAAGTAGGAAGTTTCCAGATGACCATTTGATAGTCATACCCCAGGTGAACTCTTCTAGCCTAGCCTCAAATGGTTCCCTCCTCAAATAGTGGTCTTCCTAGCATTGATCTTCTGTTGTCTCAAGTTCATCACCAATGGGAGTAGATCTTGTGATCTTTGTGTCTTAGGTACAAAGTATGTACCCCTTCCATGTGAATTTGACTTAAAAAGCTAATTTGTGGGCTGCTTAAGTACTTAATGACTCAAGGCATGTTTTATGATGCTTGCCCTGGGCATCGGAATTGCTCACTATGACTCTGAATCCTTCTAAGTGTAAACAAGAACTTTCCAAGTAAAAAGAACAACTCCTCTCCTTTCTACCTCTGCCCACTTTCCACTAGAGAGTCTATGATTCATATCCACTCCATACACTAGTGTAACAACAAATTTATTGCAAATTAAATCCAAGATCCACCAGACTAGAGACAATAGGACCGAGAGAGAGAGAGAGAGAGAGAGAGAGAGAGAGAGAGAGAGACTGAGATCATACAACAAAATGCCAGAACCAATGAATAAACAAAAATGTGGGAGAGCAAAGAAAGAGGGAGCCTGGATGGTGATACTCCTGGGATTTCCTGGGAAGGTGGTTCTCAAGCACATCCTGACTTTCTTGGCCCAAGATCATATTCAAAGCTCAGCTGCTCTGTGACAGCTAACCTCTTGCAGAGCAATTCAAGAAAACAACATCCTCAATAATTCAGCACCAGGAGAGGGGAATTAAGAAGGAAAAAAATAACCCAGCTTCAGCAGAGAGAGGGGGAGGGATGGAGGAGGGAGGGAGGGGGGGAAGGAGGGGGGGGGAGAGAGAGAGAGAGAGAGAGAGAGAGAGAGAGAGAATATGTAGGAAAGGAGGGAAAGAAAAGTAGTGGGAAGAAATAGAAGAATGAGTGTCAAGAAGAAGGAAATGATAAAGGTTTATATTTGTTCTAACATACATTTCCAGGTCTCTTTTCCTGGAAGGTTCTGAAAGGGTCTTTCAATCCCAAACAAGGAATCCTAATTGATTCCCAGAGCACATAAGGCACCATAATATAGTGAACAGAACATTGAACTTAGAGCCAGGAACCTTGGGTTTGAAATCTAATTCTGCTGCTAAACCTGAGAAGCAGTGTGGATAGGGAGCTAACCTTAGAACTAGGAAGATCAGAATATGAGTCTCACTTTTGACACATATGTACAGGTAGGCATGACAGGTCGAGTCACTCAAACCCTGAATTTTCTGAATATAAATTGTGAGGAAGGTGGCAACCTGCTTTTGTAGAGAGAATTGCCTCACCTGGGAGCTCTTTATCCTAAATAAAATCACTACACAGGTCCAGTCTCTAACCTTCTACATAATGCAAGAATAACCTACTACATCTTCCCTAGATGAAATCCGAGGTCTCTTTCAATGTAAAAATCATATTTTTATCCTATTTTCTTACATTCCTACATTCAAGTTTGTTGTGAGTCTCAAACAAGCCACTGAGAAAACACTTTGTAAAATATAAAGCTCTATCCAAAGGCAAATTACTGGATTTGGCTTCTGACAATTATGAGCTTTGTAATGAAGAAGGACGGTTTCCAGTATTAACTTTATCTAGACCAAAGGGCTGGTCAGGACCTCAGGTGGTTTCACTATGGTTTACGATATACTGATAGTCTGGATAAGAATTTTCCTGAGAGGATGTCGAGATAAGAGCGTCCTGGAGACTGATTAAGCCTGCCAAATCCCAACTCCTATCCCTTCCCCCATTCCAGTTACTTTAAAAGAACCCTACTGGCGGCTCCCAGGTGGAACGCTACTTTACAGCCTTCCCTGGTGCACCAGCTTAATAAACAGACCTCCTTGTGTATTGTAGTGTCGGTCTCTGTTTGTTGGGTGGGCTCACAGAAAACGGACCCTAACAGTAACTATGGGCAAGTCACCTAATCTCATGGAATCTCAGTTTCTTCTTCTGTAAAATAGGGATAATAATATGAGATAATGTATGTAAAATAACAAGTATTTATTCAGTACCCACTATGTGCAGAGCACTGGGCAAAGTACTAGAAACACAAAAGTGAAATGATACTTGTCCCTAAAGATGGAGAAAATATGTATATATAATACACTATGTATTGCATATATACTTATACTTAATATGTACAAAATGAATACAAGGTTGTTTTGGAAGGGAGGGCACTAGCATCTAGGGAGTTTCAGGAAAGGATTCATGTGGAGGCTGGTGGTTGAGCTGAACTTGGAAGGAAACCATGAAATTCCCACACTTAGGAGGCCAAAGTGAGGAGGGAAAACACTCCAGTTTAGGGGTAAAGAAATGACAGTGGAAGGTGAAGCACTGTATATAAGATATAAAAAAAGTAGTTTAATCTGCTTGGATTGTAGAGGGCAAGAAAGGAAGTAATATGTAAGATAACTAGAAAGGTAGGAAGGAGACAGGTTGTGAAGAGACAGCTAGATGGTGCTATGGATAGAGTGCTCAGTTTTTTCATTTGTAAAATGAGGCTAATAATAAAAAGCACTTACTTCCTGGGATTGTTGTGAAGATCAAATAAGATAATATTCATAAATACTAAAGTGTTATGTAAATGCTAGATATTATTAGTTATTTATGCTTTTAGGTTATTAAATTCAGTGATTTCCAATTCTTATTTTTTTTGGTCTACCTTCCAATTTTTATTTTTAAGAAGTAGTGGCTCATAATATAATCTGAGGGCTGGAAGAAATAATCCTCTCTTTTTTTACTTAAAATTTATTTTTTTACTTTTACTTTTACTTTTAAAATACTTTACTGGTCTAGATGTTTTGTCCCTTCAAAATAAATTTTGTTATTATTTTTTCTAGTCCTTTAATGTATCTCTTTGGCAGTCTGATTGTTGTAGTACAAAGTCTGTAAACTAATTTAAATTGTATCATTATTTCTATTATGGTGGCCTAATCTAGCCATGAGCATTATAATTCTAATTAAGTTGTTGTTGGATTGTTTTGTAATTTTATTGAGGCAGTTGTAGTAATGGTGTAGTGGTGATCAAGTTGTTCAACCTTGTACTTCTGGTAGAAATCTAAGAATCATAATGAATAATAAAAATAAAAGACTGATAAGCTCCTTTTTCATAGGCCTTTATTTAAATGTTGAATCAATATTCATTAATGATATGGGCCTGCAGTTCTCTTTCTTTGCTTTATCCTCCCCTGGTTTAATGATAAGAATGATATTTGTCTTATAAAATAAATTTGTTAGAATGCATTCTTTCTCATCTTTAGGAATATTTTGTACAGTATGTATATTAATCATTCTTTCAAAATTTGAAAGAATTTTTCCTGTACATTTATCTGGAGCAAGACTTTTTTTTTTCTTTCAGTAATTCTTTAATAGCTAGTTTGACTTTGTTTTCTGAGGCAGGCTTATTAAAGAACTCCATATGGTGTTCTGTTAATTTGGTTATTTGAAAAAAATTGAGGAGTATATTTAAAAAGGATAATAATACATTTCTTTTGAATTCTATTTTGTGGGCATATAACAGTATGTAATAGGTTCTGATAATTCTTTTGAGTTTGTTGTTATTACACATTACTCTTTTTTAGTTTAATTTTGATTTTCCTTCCTCTTTTTAGAAATCAGATTGGCTAATACAGTATCAATTTTCTTTTTCTTTTCAAAGGATCAGTTTTTAGTTTTGATTGTCAATACTATAATCTTATTTCTAGCTTACATATTTTATTTTGAATCTTCAGGATTCCTTCTTTTGTGTAATTTTTGGTTTGTTTTCCAATTTTAAAATTTACTTTATTAATCCTCTCTTTTTCCTGTTATGTTAATGTATGTTTTAGGTATATATTTTTCCACTGAGGACTGCTTTAGCTTTAACAGAGAAATTTTATTGTCTTATTATCTTATTATCATTGATGTTTTTCATGTAGCTATTAATTGTTTCTTTGATTTCTTCTTTGACCTAACCTACATTTAGGACTTCATTAAATTTCCATTTATATCTATGTCTTTTGCTTGTGGTTCTTATCCTGTTTATTATTTTTGTTATGATAAGGTCTCTGTAAAAGATACCTTTAGTATGTTTGCTTTTATAAAACATTTATTGGCAATTTTTGTGCTCTAGCAGCACAAAAAGGCTTTGAAAAGATGAAAGGTGGTAGTGGGAAATCCTGGAAGTGGCAATGGCATATAAAGATTATTCTGACTCCTTCCGTGAATCCATTGAGTTCTGTGGGCGGAGGGTAGAGAAGGTGGCATGAAGGAAGGTACATGAAATATTGGAAAGGATGCAGGGATGCAGTGTCATTGGGTGTAGGCAGGTTTCAATGAAAGCCAGAAAATGGAAGGTACATGGAGGATAAAGGTCTAAAATGAAAGGAAGTTTGTTAATTTTGGATAAGAAGTTCCAGAGGGTACAGTGGAAGAGCTGATGAATATGGAATGGGATACTGAGAGGGCAGGGTTGGGATAGATGAGGATGAGACAAAGAAGGTGTGGGATATAGGAGGGAGTTTGCTCTTTGGGTGCTCAGCAACATAGGGACTGGTAGAATAAGAAGAGGCACAGTTTGCTAACAAACCACTGTGAAATTGAGTCCAGGCAGAATATCAGTGGATGGATGGAGGCAACTTCCACTACTAAAGGCAGGTGAAAAGAATACTTGCTCTTAGCACAGCCTGGAAGTACTGATATATGACTCTTCTGTACTCTCCTGAGGCATTCAGCAAGCAAGATATCTGGCATTTTTGATCTGTTAGACATGCACAAACCTCAAAGCATTACATGTATGTCAGCCAACAGTCTTACAACTCCATAGTATTAATGATCAATAGTTAGGTGGCCCAGTGCATAAAGTTCTGAGCCTTAAGTCAGGAAGACCTATCTCCCTGAGTTCAAATCTGGCCTCAGATACTTATTAGCAGGGTGTCTTTGGGCAAAACACTTAACCTCTTTCCTTAGTTTCCTCATCTATAAAGTGAGCTGCATAAGGAAATGCCAAATCACATCAGTATCTTTGCCAAGGAAACTTCAAATGGGGTTAAGAAGAGTTGCAGACAACTGAAACAACTAAACAATAACAAAAATTATTAATATTCACTTGCTCTATTAATTTTTCTAGCTTTAGGTTAGGCCTGGTTCCCTAGCTGTTAGACAAAACCATAAATAGTCAAATCTAAATATTAAAAGAAACAAAAATAAACACTTTTATAGGTAGATATTTAAGGTAAAAGATATCTCCTCAGATGATAAGAAAAAAGCAGTTAGGGACTTGTCTTTATCCATTTACTACCCTCTTGTTATTTTTCACTCTAAAGCAAACTGATAAAAAAGTTGTTTTTTTTTAAACTTAGACAAACATACACTATAAAGCATGAATAATTCTTTTTTTAAAACCCTTACCTTGCATCTTAGAATCAATACTGGTACTGGTTCCAAGGCAGAAGAGTGGTAAGGGCTAGTCAGTGGGGGTTAAGTGACTTGCCCAGGGTCACACAAGCATGAATGATTCTTGATGAGTCATTCACATAGTCAAATAGCACAGTAGGTAAGAGCTTATTTGCCCTAGCTCTGGTAAGGATAGGTATCTTGCCCTCTAAGAGTTTATAGGTTCTTTCTCCTTTTTGGTCCTGATTTGAGATTTCATCAGAGGAGGAGGCCTCCATTATAACAATGATGCTCCCTTCACCAATGCACATTAGCAGATTTTTTTTTAATTAAAAATTTTTTCAATTAACAAAATTTGTTTTCTACCTCCCCTTCCCACATTAGAAACTAAACAGTAAAACAAAACCCTTCTAACAAATCTGTATAGTTAGTTAAACTGAGCAAATTCTCACAATGGTCATATTCAGAAATGTATTCTCCCTATTTATCCTATTACTTCTTCTCTGACAGGAGGTGGGTAGTAGTTATAGGCTCCATGGAATCATGTACAGTCATTGCATTGATCAGAGTTCTTAAATCTTTCAAGTAACAGCTTTTCTATATTTTATAGTCTTCTTCTTATTGCCTGGAGGCCACTGAAAGATTATATAACTTTTTGATGGTCATACACCATGTCGTTTTACCATTTTTGTATTCATTCACTCAAAATTTAGAGCTGGAAGGACTTCAGATATTACCTGCTCAGTTCTCTTCATTTAACAGAGAAGAAAACAGAGGTTTGGAGAAATTAAGTGACTTGTTTAAGACTAAATAGGTAGGGTCAGCTAGGTAGCACAGGAGATAGAATGCCAGGCCTGCAGTTCAGAGGACCTGGGTTCAAATATGATCTCAGATACTTCCTAGTTGTGTGATCCTGGGCATGCCACTTAAGCCCAATTGTTTAGTCCTTGCCTCTTTTCTGTCTTAGAACTGATGCTAATAAGGAAAAAGACTTGTACAAAAATATTTATAGCCACACTCTTTGTGGTGCCAAAAAAATTGGAAAATGAGGGAATGCCCTTCAATTGGGGAATGGCTAAACAAATTGTGGTATCTGTTGGTGATATACTATTGTGCTAAAAGGAATAATGAACTGGAGGAATTCCATGTGAACTGGAACAACCTACAGGAATTGATGCAGAGTGAAAGGAGAAGAACCAGGAGAACATTGTACATGGAGACTAATACATTTTGGCACAATCAAATGTAATGGACTTCTCTATTAGCAGCAATGCAATGACCCAGGACATTTCTGAGGGACTTCTGAGAAAGAATGCTATCCATACCCAGAGAAAGAACTGTGGGAATAGCAATGCAGAAGGAAAACAAGTGCTTGATCACATAGGTCAATGGGAATATGATTGGGGATGTAGTGTCTAAAGGATCACCTTAGAGCAAATATCAATAATATGGAAACGGGTCTTGATCAATGATACATGTAAAACCCAGTGGAACTGTGTTTTGGCTATGGGAGGGGGGTGGGAGGAGGGGAGGGAAAGAACATGAATCAAAAAAACAACGAATGAAGCAAAAAGTCAAGGTAGAATTCCAACCCAGTTCCTTTGCCAGATCACTACCCTAATACCTTTCCCAGTTTGTCTACTTGCTAAGTGAATGTTTTTCCTTCATAGCTATAGAGAGCACAGTTCAAGGAAGATGTCTCAGAGGCTATAAAGGGAGGTCAGTGCAGGAAAAGCAGGAATTAGGAGCAGCCCAACTCAGAATCAGAATCAAAATAGACCTTTTCAAACTTGTTCACCATCTACCTTTGTCAAAGCAAATCTTGAATTCCATAAAACTATTTGGAAACTTTAGGGTCAATGCTGAGCTTGCGGAACTAATTCAGCATTTTGGGTAGTTAGATGTCAATAGTAGTAGCAGAGGCAACATGGGGGATATTACTTACATATTACATACATATATGTTTAACATTTTCTCTCATACTTTCTTTGTTACAGTAATAGTAACTCACTGCTTTACATACTTTACACTTTTTATATATCATCTCCTTTGATCCTTACAACTACCTTGTGAATAGATACTGTGTTTTCATTTTACAAATGAGGAAGATGAAGTTGATTAAATTTCTTACTTAAGGTTACTAAGCTATTAAGGTTTTCAAAATGGGGGTTATAGGTTGAACATAAGTGGTATGTGATCAATTAGTCAAATCAATCAAAGGATACAAAAATGAGGAGTTTCCCCACCTCCCAGTAATAACTAAACTTGGGACTTATATCTTTATCACAACTGCAATTTCCCTTATTCTCTATGTTCTCTCAATAAACTGTCATTCTTAACTTTTGTGCAAGGTCCCAACTTTCACCCTTCAGAGATAGGAACTGGCTCTTGAGAGTATTTATATAACCTAGCTGCTTCTTGGGTACCCACAACAGTAGCTGTTCAGGTACCATTGGAAAAATTTTGCCCTCACAATGCAACCTGGATAGCCATCCTCTGCCTCCCCAAATCACCTTCTAGCTGCAGTAGGAACTGCAAAGAGGGAAGCTCTTGGCAATAACTGCTGAGTAAGAGCCTTACTTTCCCCCTTTGTTTTTGGTGGGATAGCTGCACAGAATGCGCAAGCAGGCATAGCTGTATTTTGTTCTTCACAGAGCTTAATTATATCATTACTTCTTTCTCATAATCCACTAGAAACTCACTTCTGAACTCCCCAGTTATTACTGAGGGACCACTATCCTTCCAGTTACCTAGGTTTACAAACTCAGTGTCCTCTTTGCCTCTTCATGTCTCATCTATCCAATCATTTGCTAAATCTTGTCATTTTTACCTCCATCACATCCTCTTATATTTGTTTACATCTTTTTATTCACCCAACCACCACTTTTGTCCAGAGCTTCATCACCTCTTACCTATATTATTTTAATGACCTTCTTATTAGCCTCCTTGACTCTGGTTTTTCGCCATTCTAGTTCATGTTCGACATAGCTGCTAAAGTGATTTTCTTAAAGCATAATTCTGACTAGGATGCTTCCTTACCCAATAACCTCCAGTGATTCCCTATTGACTTTAAAATCAAATATTAATTCATCCTCACCTCATACTTTTAAAATGTTTATTTTTTTGTAATTTTAAATAATTGACATAATTATGAGTACTGTGGTATATTTACATAATTTATAAGTAAGTTCATAGACACACAGTGAAGGTTACTTCTCAAAAAACTTTTTAGGGTGTGTGATCAAAGAAATTTGGAGACCCTGACTGATGTAATATTGCTTCTTCTGCCTCTATCTCACCAGTTCATCTGCAAGTGAAAATAATTCTGGCTAGTGGCATGGAACAAAGATGAAGATCTTTCTCTGACTTTGGTCCAGGACACAGCTTTCCAGCCTATAGTTTCAAGATGCAGACTCTTTCCTCCAAAATTACCTTCCTACAAGTTATTTTGTATTATATTCATTTTATATCTATCTATCCATCTCCCTAATAGAAAGCAAGTTCAATGAATGCAGATATTATTTTGTTTTCATCATTTTTACACCCAATGTGTTTGCTGATTAATACAAATTTTTGACTTAGTGTCTATATATGTGAATCATTTTGTAGTGTCTAATAGAATGTGGGTTCTTTGAAGGCAGGGAATGATTAATTTTTGAATTCCTATGGCTCAAGACAATGCTTTGAATACATTAGGAGAAATGCTTGTTGAATATAAGTGAGGCTATCACTAAGATGGGAGATTATGAGTAGAATGGGGATCCATGTGCCCCAGATTCTAGTGAACCTGGATTTTAAATTTTTTTTCTCACACCTTCCCTTCTTTCTTAGTATCAGTTCTAAAATAGAAAAGAGGCAAAGGTTAATCAACTTGCCCAGGGTCACACATCTAGGAAGTATCTGAGGCTAGATTTGAACCCAGGTCCTCTGAGCTGCAGACCTAGCTTATCCTGAACCTAGATTTCTTGATATTGCCCTCCATTCACTTGGCTCTTTCCTGCCACAGGCAAGGACAGCATGATAATATCACAATAATGCCAGAGATATGACACAAGGGTAATTATGGATTACATAAGAACTGGAAAGGTGGAATCTTAGCTATGTGGTATACAAATAAGTGAGGAGTTCTTTTTTAGGTAAGGTAAAATTTTCCTTCAAATATGAAGTATGAAGGATCCATCCTGGTTGAGATTTTTCTGTCTTTCCAACAAATATTGAAAACAGCCTCCAAGAATGGAAGTTTTTACCTATGGCCTAAGAGATCAATATTATTCAATGATCCATTAATATCTCTCTGTCTGCCTCTCCCTCTTTCTTTGTGTCTGTCTCTCATAAACACTCACACATACATACAGAGTTCAGGAGGTAGGTAGTGGTATATCAGACATGAAAAAAACCTCTTACCATATTACTCATCACTATGTCTTTCTTTGTGAAGCATTACAAGTCAGTCCTGGTCTCTTCTCTTCTCTCCATTCCTGTTTCTGTTTCCTCTAATACCAATCTTGTATAGAGATCGATACTCTATAACCAGAGACTAATCTGAGTGGTCATCAGATGCAAAGAATGAAACAGATTGGAAGCACGGCTTGTTAGCTCATTGTACTTCCAGCAATACTGAAGTAGTCATTTTATTATAAAGGAAATTAAAGATCCCTTTCCCCCAAAAGCCCAAGAAAGTTTCCCACAGTTACAGAGAGCAAGATTTTTACTATAGTCAAAACAAAAGCCTTAGAAGCCTTCAGGCGTAGATAAAAACCTATGCTAAACTATCAACTACATGTGTTATCTTTAAGTGGAGCCTGGGACATCTCCGTTAGGTCGGAAAGCCCCGTCAGTTTCTCGGCCTTGATGGTATTAAACAATTTTTTGAGCCTCATTATTTTACTTTAATTCTGGGCAAAATGCCCTGCCAAGGGTTCAGCCTTGGCTGTACCAGCCATCTGTGTTCTCGGGTAAAGGGGAACAGAGTTAACCCCCCTCCTGCTGGAGTGCTGAGAGCCCAAAGCTTTTTCAATAATTCTATAATGTATTTTGAAGGAAGGTGAGAATTATGAAAGGAATCAAAAGAAGAATATCAGATTTTTATCTTAGATATCCCACACCTGTCTCGTCCCTATTTAGGGCGGAAAGATAAATACACGGCTCTGCTGGTCTGTATTGATCTTTTGAGGGGGTCCAGATAAAAATATCTACTTGAGATTCTAATTTCTCTTAATAGCTCCCAACAATCTTGGACAAAGCTATCCACCAAGAAGCAGGTGGAGTGGCTGTGGTCTGAGAGATTTGCATCCTGCTCTCTGCACCATCACCCACCTCTTGCTCACCAAAACTGGCATGATAAATTACTCTATCCAAACTTAACACACCTGGAAAACCCTGCTCACTGATTGTAATTAATACACTGAGGAAAACACAGACCCAGAGTTTTTGTACACAGCCACAGAGATCCTTCTTTATGAGTGTGCATGTACATATGCCTGTTTCTTCTCAATTTCCTCCTTCAACACAATAAAAATGTCCTAAACCTAGCTTATTTTGTGCATAAACCAGGACAGCACAAATCAAAGATTTCATCAAGGAAATGAAAGGAGTCAGTGGGGATGGACTGGCTGAACAAACTACTTATTGAGCCCTCTTAAACTTACTCACTGTCCAGCACCTATGTGATTTTTCTGTGTATGCAAGGTAGGATGAAAAATTATGAGTTATAACCAGGAATTTTTGTTATAGGAAACATCTCACAAATTGGTCCATGGACAAGTAGCATGAAGCTTGTTTAGAAGAGGAAACAGAGCCCCAGATACCATGCCAGATCATTCCAATTATAAATAATTACTCATAACTGTATGAATGAATGTGAATGAAAAAATAATTTAAATACTTGCCAGGCACTGTGCTGGGGATACAATGTAGAGAGTCTTGGCTTTGAGGAACTTACATTCCAATAGGGAAAGACAACTCATATGAGAGTAAAAGACAGGAAGAAGAAGGTGGTAAGAGGGAGGTGGAGGAAAGGCTGAACGGATATGTGCAGAGATAGTAAGATGACTTAGGTGGACAGTTGGATCACTGAATGGGCTAAATGCGCTGTATATAGTATAGTATGGTCTAATGACTAGACTTTTTTGTACTCAGACACCAATCAACTGGGTTGGGATGGAGGATAAGTGTTCCAAATATAAGTGGACTATACTTCCTGAGACACTAGGAATAAAGATTCTAGAGGTCCACTATTCAGAGGTCAAGGTGCAGAGTGAAGAGTGCTGGTCCAGAGGAAGAAAAGGAGAATCATGAAGGCAAGCAAATGATAAGATGGCTATAGAGGATATGAAAGTGAAACATGTTTTTTTTTTAATTATCTACCTATCATTAGTCAAGAGCTATTGTGGGCTGAATTTAACTTGAATCAAACAATCATCTAGTCTGGGCCAGAGGGCAGGAACTCCAAAGATGAGTGGATTAACTTTCCCAGAGACTAGTGACAAAGAATCTGGAGGCAATGGTGAAGAGCCCATTGTGGAGGATGCCTTGTAGGGAAAAGGGTACTAGTGCCAGACAAGTAGTAGTATGGCCTTAGGGGACAGCTGGATGGCTGGATGAGATATGAAGGTGAAGCATGGTGCTCTACTCTATTGTTTATGTGCTGCAGAAGAACTTTAAGTACTGCCACAGTTCTTTAAATTAAGCACCCTGGACAGAGCTCCAGACACCCTGCCCTAGATACAGCTCTTGAAATGACCATGAACTGCTCCTTGGTCCATGCCTTAGCTGGTGATGGAGTAAGTAGGGAAGAAAAACCAATTGATGATTTTTATGCTGTTTGGACTCTATTAGTATTTACTACTCAGTAAGAAATGTTCTGGCTGTGTTGAACTCTGGGAAAAGTATCAGATGTGTAATATGTTGATGGGATATAAGGTGAGTGAAAAAAGGTTTTTGTAGATGTGGGTACATCCAATAACCAACTCTTTCATAGTTTAATTGACAGGAAAATTAGGATTTTATCTATGCCTTGCAGCAAAAGGTTTGGGCAATAGTGGTCGATCAGAACTATTACCAGGTCCTTCAGGTTTCTAATCTTCCTAGTTTTCAGAGCTCTACCTTTCCAATTTTGCTAGAGGCTCATGCAGATTATTTAGCTAGCTCTTCTTATTTTTTGCAATCAGAATTTCCTTGCTAGGAGATTATTTTTTGAAGAGGACTTTGAGGTGAACTTCTGAAAGATGGGCTCCTATCTAATCAGATTCCATTTAGTTGAGGCAAAGGATAGCAGTTTTCAAGATAAATCAAACACAGGCAGCTATATCTAAACAGTTTACTTTCAGGGTCCAGTGCCCAAGTGCCTCAGCCTTTGCCTGCCTATGTCTCATCAGGTACTTCTCTCTTTTCCTTCTTTCCCTGCTCTCTCCCTTTCTCCCTTTTTCCTTCCCTGCAAGAAGATTTAGAAGGAACAAATTTAGAAGAGGGGATGGAGATTGTGTATATGCATGTGTCACACATGTGTGTATATTTAAGATCAGGTTAAGACCATTTGTACAAGTGTGTCCAATTTGAGGAAAAACTCGATTCATAAAAATCTGAAATTACAAAACAGAAACCTATAATTCAGTTACCTTTGAAAGGAAGATCATTGCTTTATATCTGGAAGGAACTTTGAAAGTAATTTAGCTCAACCTACTCATTTTATATCTTTTAGATGTTTTCCCAAGTCACTTAAAATGTTATTTAATTTATTTTAAAAATTAAGAAAATATAGATTGTATAAAAGCAATTTTATAATTATTCTCAAAACAGTGGGTATAAGGACCTTGAGACCACTATACAATTTGAGGATAAAGTAATATTTATTGTATATCTCTTAGTAAGAAATTTGTAATAAATGTATTTCTGCTGGTAAAACAGGCAATTCCCATGAAGGAATTACCTTAAGGAAATCTGTTACTTGTCCTAATTATCTTCCAAATATTCACTTTTTTTGTCATTGTCAAGGAAATCATCAGGAAATTAATCAAAAGGAGTTTCTTAAAAGTATAGAATATCTCAGAAACCTCTCAGACCTCTGTATATCTCAACAGACTCTCTAAAATGAATCAATGGATGAAAAAAACATTTTCTTAAGTGCTTATTGGTTGCTAAACACTGTGCTAAGCACTGGGGATTCAAAAAGAAAACTGATATAATCTCAACTCTCAAAGAACTCACATTTTAATTGGGGAGAGAACACATATAGGAAGATTTAGCCATAGGGAAGATGGATAGACTAGACTTTGTGTCCTGAGGGTGGAGCTGAAGTGTGGTTGGCGAAGCCCAGGGGCTCTTAGGGTGCAATGGCAGGTAAGATGACAGTGCCTGGAGGTCTGGCAGGCAGGCAGAACAGATGAAAAGGTCCAGTCAATCTGAGGATCAAGTGGTAAGATAGATAGTAAAGCTTAGTGGTGCCCCCCTCTTCCCAGAATTGTAGTTGGTAGCTCTCTGCTCATTTAAGCAGTGTAAGTAGACATAGCCCCTAGCATGGAGGGTATCATCAAAGGGACATAGACCACCACCATTGGAAAATATTAAAAGTAGGCTGGAAGTTTAGCGCAGAGTTGGAATTCTTTATTATCTCCTTTGTTTTGTTGTAGGAATAGGGATGAGAGAGTTATTGTCCAGTCAGGAAGAATGGAGGGGAGGGAAGCATAGCAGAAAAGTTGGATGGGAAGAGTTTCTTCAGTACTTATTCTTCCTGGGGGTGAGTGAATGGGATCTGGGCCAGACATGAATGGAGTGGAAAAAGAAAAAGGCAATCCATGACACTTGCTTCCTGCTATTGTGTAAACAGAATTAGCTCTAGCCCATTCATAGTCAAACTCTACTTACCCTAGGCATAGAGATGATATCATCCCCACCTCCCTTAGTGTGGAGGGGAGATGAGTTACCCACATGTGACAATAAGTAACAAATCAAGAACAAGGGACTGCCCTTTGGGCAGTCCAAATCAGTGCAGAGGCTGCCATTTGTCCACTTGAATTAGAGGTGGACCCACAGGAAGTGACACGATCTCTTTAAGTATGTTGGTTACTTCCTGTTGAGGTAGTTCCCGCTTTGAACTTGGTGCTGAAGGATCTCGGAGGAGACCTCAGGCTGCTTCTACTCAGAATGGTCACGTGGGTAAGTTAGGCTGACTTCCTTGGCCTACCTTGGCATTTCCAAACTCTACCTTAAGTAGGCTCTAGCCTATCTGATTACTAGGCCTTGTGACTTGTAGCCTCATTTATTTAGCCTTCTAACCTTCTCTCTCCGTCCAGGCCTCTGCAGGCCTGGACTAGACTCTCCTTCTCTCTATTTCCCTACCTTTTACCTTCCTAATTGTAAGTAAACTACCTTAACCCCATCCTGACTTGGGTCTAATTTAATTACGGAATCAATCTGAATTGTTGATTCCTGGCGGCCACAATTTAAATAAATATCTATAAATACCTTAAATCTCCCTCTTACACTAGACCTGGTAGAAAGGGGAGAGGAAGGGTAGTCCATGCTACTTTCTCCATTGTTGGGGAAAGGAAAACCTATTCTAGATTTATACTGTTTAAATTGTTTTGTAGTTTTTCCTTGTGTTTAGCTAAAATTTGTCTCTGTATACACTGGACCTAATTCTGCTTTATGGGAGCAGGTAAGTTATTTATATGATAATACTTAATATAACTGAAGAAGGCTACCATGTTTTCCACAAGTCTTTTGCAGGAAGACAGCCTCAGTTCTATCATTTGGCAAGATTATAAACACCCTCATTCACCATCTTGGTCATGATTCATTTTGTCAATTGTTTTGTGGCTCTCATTAATGTAGCCTAAGATTGTATTAGCTGTTTTGGTAGCCACATTACACTACTGACTATTAATAAATTTTCATTCCATTAGAAATTTCTAAGTCTTAGCAGTCATGCACTGCTTTCTGGCCACATCTCTGGCATATTATACTTTTACAGTTGCTATTATGAACTGATGTAGGACTTTACATTTATACCAAATAAAATTTATGTTATTAACTTCAGTCCATTGTTTCAGCCTGTTAAAAATCTATTTTTTCCAGCTTTGGGTCATCTACAGATTTGGTAAGCCTGCTTTCTAGAATTCCATTCGATCACTGATAAAAACATTGAGCAGAATGTTTTTTGGGAAAGTGAGTTCAGCCCTATAACTTCACCTGGGTGGGGAATTCTTGTTGTGGCAATTCTATCTACTAATTAAGATCTATAACTTATTATTAATTTTAAACTCTTAATTTCTGCCTTAGTATACTTAGTACCAATTCTAAGGCAGAAAAATTGTTAAGGGCTAGACAATTGGGGTTAAGTGACTTGCCCAGCTAGGAAGTGTCTGAGGCTTCTTGATTCATACACCTAGTATGATGTTTACCAATGAAATCACAGGTTTGGACAGAAATAAAAATAATTTCATTGTTGTCAAAACTTGAACTTGAGACAGAACCCACACCTAGGTCTTTCTTCCAAAGCCAAACTTCTATTTGCTATACCATGATGTCTTGAGCAGAATATCTATAATGAAAAATAATATACATGTGAGTCAACCTATATCACCTGAATGTAACCCCAACATACAATGTGGATGGCTGGAATGAGGATTGACCAGGAAACACTGCCTCAGTGAGAATCCCTGCTTTAGCAATTGGTATTACATATTCAACCCTTAATAAATCCATGATCAAATAAGGAACACAGCTAATCTAAAAGAAGTCACCAAAAAATGACTTCAGTTTGGCTTAGGATCATATTTTATTCCACTTTCACTTTTAGCATTATTCTGTTTTATTTGGGCTAATACTGAACCCAGTTTGAATTCCATGCATATACATGTTTTCTTTATATTCTCAGGGTCTAGCTTAATAAACGCTTGGGGTGGATTAGGTTAATGGCAAGGAGAGACTGACTAGAGTAGACTGACTTAGAGTACTAGGGCAAAAGGGAGAAATTAGCTTTGAAGCAAGCATTTATGTTAGATCATTTCTAAAGTGCACTATCCATCTATGTGAAGGCCTTGAGAGTTGAAAAAGGTGAAAGCTTTAGTTTTTTGGAAGCTTTCTAGTCAGTTCAAGGTGGAGTGGATTATGTTGGAAAGGTCAGGAAGATCTGAGTTCAAGTTTTATTTTAGATTCTAGCTGTGTTACCCTGGGCAAGGCACTTAAACCACAATAATAACACCTACCTCAAAGATCAGGCTCAAATAAGATGATTTGTATATAATTCTTGGCATGCTTTAAGTACTATAAAATATCAGTTATTATTATTAGTCAACTCTCACCTCCCGACTTTAGTCACAATTCAGTGACTATAGTCATTGGCACTTTGCTGATGGCTAGTGAGGAGACTTTCCCTCTTGCCAGCTGAACACTAGAATGTTTGTGTGATCAGATAGCACACCATCTTGAACATGACCAGCTACTCATTAAGCAGGGCACAATGCCAATAAGGCAGTGATAAGGATCCTAGGGAGAACCAATAAATGCTGCTAGAGGAAAACTAGATTTTCTGAATAACCTCAAACTCAACAGAATCCTTTTTAATTCTATCCTTGTTTAACTACCCAGTTCTGTCCCTGTGGGCTACCAATTCCTGGGTCTTTCTTGGAAAATTTCAGGTGAGACCTAGGTGGGGAGTGAGAATATTTCACAGAGAGCCTGAGAAATGCCATCTTCTCTGGCTTCTGGTTCTGCCCCCAAACTTCCCCTCAAGAAATGAATAGGGAATCCCAGAAACTCTAGGAATTCATTATCAGCAGCTCTCAGAGAAGTATAACATCACACTTGTCAAAAACAATCTTCCAAAAAACAACAAAAGAGAAAGTCTTTATACCTTTGATTCAGCCAATTTTCCCCTGGGGCACTCTGGACTCTAAGAAAAGAAAGAAAGAGAAGGAAGAAAGAATTACAATCAATGGCTGTAATCGTGAACTTGGTTGCTGGAGATGCTATTTGATCACTGCCTAGTCAAGTTTGGAACAGGAGGTATTATCTCCCTAGGAGTTCTCGGAAACCTGCCCAGGTTAAATTTGCTGCCATCAGGATTTCAAGTGTGCCCAGAAGTGGATATTTTACTTAGCAGGCAAAGACAAAGGAAAACAACATTTTGGAACCATCATCCATATTTTCCAAATTTCTTTTCTTTCTTACTCTAAGAAGGCTCCTTTGTTTTTCCCCAAAGTCTGAGGGATTCCCACTTGTTTCTTCTCCCTCATCTGTACAGCCTATGACAAGATAGCCACATGTCAAGGATCCATGCCTGGCACACAACACATGTCTAATTTAACTCCTCTGGGACTTAGTGTGTACTCACAGAATATAAATTTTTTTTAATATACAACATTATTAGAAAGATAAAATATTGCTCTTGCTATAAAAGAAATCATAAAAGAACTCTACATTTGAACAAAATTTTTTGACCATCTATTGTTTTGAATTATATATATATTATCCCTTGAATACCGGTGGCTTCGATAATTGAAGGGCACCCACAGTTTTCTGAAATGATGATAATAATAATGATATATGATAAGGAATGGTGACATCATCATTGGAAGAAACTATTGACTTAGAAATTGTTTCTACCACTGTAGTTCATCATTTATCTATCCCACTTTGTCTTCTAGTTAAAGTGGTCTTCTTGTCATTCACCAACATTTTATCCTTTTTTTAAAAAACTCTTACCTTCTATCATAGAACCAATACTAAGTATGGGTCTGTGGCAGAAGAGTGGTAAAGGTTAGGCAACTGCTATTAAATTATTTGCCCATTATACACACACACACACACACACACACACACACACACACACACACACACACACATATATATATATATATAATATTGCCCAGTATAACACAGCTATGACATATCTAAGGCCAGCTTTGAACCCAGGACTTCCCATCTCCCAGCCTGGTTCTCTATCCATTTAGCCACCTAGCTACTCCCTACCCCCCAAATTTTATCTTTTACCATCATGGCTTTGTACAAACTGTCTCTCATGTTTGGAAGGTTTTTTCCCTCCTTACCTTAGACTTTTAGAATCTCTAGCTCCTTTGCTTAGAGGCGTAAGCTTTTAAACAGCTCTTTTTATACCAGTGATAAGCAAACTTTTGAGTTTGGTGTGTCAAAATTTGGCAAAAAACTGAGCATAACTTGGGTTGTGTGTCACTTCAAAAACAAAACCATAATTTTGTGATATTTATATGTACAATTGTAATATATAACTGTATTTAATAAACCAAAGTAAGTAAATTAATATAGGTAGAATTGCCATCTATAGTGCAGTGTCTACACTACACTACAGCAATTTTTTCATCCTCAGCATGCGGCCCCATGTCATTGAAAATGCCTACGTGTGTCAGTGCTGACACATGTCATAGGTTTGCCATCACTGTTCTATACACTACCACTTTATCAGAAACTATTTTGTAGGACTTCCCAGTTACTTATCTGTACATGTTTCCCTCAGTAGAAAGTAAAGTAAATGTAAGCCCAATTGAGGTAGGTAATGTTTCTGCTTTTTTTGTGTGTTTGTGTTTCTAGAGCTTAGCACTAGGTTCCTCACATATAGTAGGCACTTAATAAATACTCATTGAATTAAATTAGTAGGTAATTACTCATAAGTTGCCTAAGACTTTGAAAGATTAACTGAGTTGCCCAGAGTTTTTTAGCTAGTATCAGAGATGGGATGTGAATCTCTCCTTCTTTGACCCCAAGCCCCATCCTGCCCAACAATACTGACAATGATACATTGAAGTAGGATGCTAAGCATTGA
Organism: Gracilinanus agilis; assembly: GCF_016433145.1. Classification (NCBI taxonomy): domain Eukaryota; kingdom Metazoa; phylum Chordata; class Mammalia; order Didelphimorphia; family Didelphidae; genus Gracilinanus; species Gracilinanus agilis. Next base: position 232,755,909 of record NC_058133.1, on the reverse strand, counting down.
AAAATATTTCCCTTGTGACCACTTTCTGAGTTATGTAGTAAAAATATGTATTCATTTTATAGGTGGAGAAACTGAGATTCAGAGGAGTGTATTAACTTTCAGGATTTAAAGTCAGGTATTTGGAATGCAAATTCAGAACTCTTTCCATTGAAGTCCAAAGAATAATTTTCTGTATGTACAAATAGGTAGGAGGACCTCAGTTTCTTGAGGGAAGAGACACAGAAATAATGGGAGGCAGAATGTTATAGACCAGTGTTCCCACAATTCCGAATTCAAATATTAGTTCTTTATGGTCCTGGTTTGGTTTTTTTAACTCAACTCCAAACTAAAAAATTCTCTGTATCACTCTTGAAAATAAAAATACAAATTAAAACGACTCTGAGGTATTACCTCACACCTATCATATATGACAGAAAAAGAAAATGATAAATGTAGGAGGGAACATGGGAAAATTGGGATACTAATACACTGTTGGTGGAATTGTGATCTCATCCAATCATTCTGAAAAGCAATTTGGAACTATGCTTAAAAGACTCTAAAACCATGCATATCCTTTGATTTATCAATACCATCACTAGATCTGTATCCCAAAGAGATAAAAAAGATAAAAGAACCTATTTGTAAAAAAATATCACAGCTTTTTTTGTAGTAGCAAAATTGAAGAGTTCGTTAAGTGGGGAATGGCTGAACAAGTTGTGGTATAAGATACTTATGGAATACTATTGTACTATAAGAAATGATAAGCAGGATGATTTCAGAAAAGTCTGGGAAATCTTATGTGAACCAATGCAAAATGAAGTAAGCAGAACCAGAAGAACTGTACACAGTAACAGCAATATTTTTGATAAACAACTGTGAATGACCTAGTTATTCTCAGTAATATGGTGATCCAAGACAATCTCAGAGTCTCATGAAGGAAAAATACCACTGCCCTCCAAGAAAGAATAAGATTCTGAATGTAGACTGAAAAATTCTACATTTAATTTTCTTTCTTTTTCTTTGAGAACTCTTCCACAAAACAACTAATATGGAAAAATGTTTTACATCATTATACATTTAAAATCTATATCACATTGCTTGCCATTTCAGAGATGGGGAGGTAGAAAGATAAGGAAAGGGAGGGTCAGAAGAAGGAGAGAACTTGGAACTCATAACTTTTAACAATTGAATGTTAAAATTATTTTTACAGATAATAGGGAAAGAAATAAAATAATAGTAAAAAATAATACAGAAAGCAGCATAAAACAGTGGCTAGAACTCTGTATTGAGGGTCAGAGGATTTGGATTAAAACCTAACTTGTTACTTGAAGATAATGTGTAAATGGGAGCTTTGATCTTAGACACATAATTTAGTATTTGTTTCCTTATCTTTAAATTGAGGGACATAAACCTTGGAATAGATAATCTCAAAGGTGCCTTATACCATCCTGGATCACCGCTTTATCATGGGGGAAGGGCTTGCATAGTTCAATGAAGCTATGAGCTACTTCTTATAGAGTTAACTGAGATCGATAGGTCATAGTGGATAGTTCTGATGAAAGGTGATCCACTTGAGAAAGAAATGTCAAAACATTCTAGTATCTTTGCCAAGAAAACTCCATGAAGAACTGTGGGAGTAGAAATACAGAAGAAAAACAATTAATTGATCACATGGTTTGATGGGGATATGATTGGGGATATAGACTCTAAATGATCACCCTAGTGCAAATATTAATAATATGGAAATAGGTTTTGATCAATGACACATGTAAACCCAGTGGTTTACATATGGGGGGGGGTGGAGGAGAGGGAAAGAACATGATTTATGTAACTATGGGAAAACACACAAAATCAATTAATTAATTAAATAAACTTAAAAAAAAACCCTCCATGGACAATATTTAGATGCGGTGAGCCCCTCAGGTTGGAAAATGTCCAACATGTTCCTAGAGAAGGGTAGAGGTCAGGTATAAATAGCTCTAGCAATAAACATGAGCTTGGACAGATTTGGGAGATTGTGGAGGACAAAAGGGCCTGCAGTGCTATGGTCCAGGAGATCACAAAGAGTCAGATACAATTGAACCACAACAATAACAACAAGGTGCTGTATAGCTCTAAATAATAGGGATCATGCTTCCTATAACTATATTTCTTTCATCTACTGTAGTCCCCCTAATAAACATGAGCCTCTTGCTCCTAATTTCCTCTAATTTCCTCTCTGTCCTTTGAGTTCCTCTTTGTCTCCAATTAGATCTTTCCCCTAAGGAGGACATATAAACTACTATGAAACTGACCCAATCCTTTCTTTGGGCAATAGTAGCAAGGAGCCAGTGATGCTTCCCCAACTGCATTCTGTCAGTACTTTCATATGCTTCTTTGCAGTGCTTCTTACTTTCCCTTGGATCCTCTCAAGGGTCCCTCACGGCTGAGAATATATTTATCATGATATTTGTTCAAAGCAAACATTTTGGTAATCCAGCTGCAGAAACCCAGGGAATTAGATCTGCTCAGCCCAAAGTAAAGAAACTCAAAGAATGCTAAACATCTCAATCCCAAAGATTCTCAAGTGTTTCAGAGACTAATGGAGTTTAGAATGATTCTCAACAGGTCTTTTTGGTCGATCTAGCATCTTGTCTACCTCTACAGAGTCCAAATCCTAACTCCACCCACCAACAGTTATCCTAATTTTCAAAAATCTCCAGATGGAGACCCTACAAATATTCTTTTTAGGCTATCATAATATTAAATATACTTGATGTCTACATTTAATACAACTGAAAGAATTACGTGTAGGATATGTTGCTAGGTGATAAAGGAAAACAAAGATGAAGACATCCCTTATGGAGCTTACAGTCTGGAGATGAGAGCTTCTTAAGGGCCAATTTGATTCAATCAGTTTAATAAAAAAAACCCTATTTTTTGATTGATATATTTTGTTTTTACATTACCTTTATTTGACTATATTTCTCTCTGCTCTTCTACTCAGAAAGTAGAAATAAAATAATTTTAAATAAAATAAATAATTTTAAAAGGCAGAAAAACCAGTTCAGCAAAACTAGCCAAAACATCAGTTGAGTCTGATGGCATATATAATGCTCCATTGCAACCTAAAGAAACATCATCTTTTGTGGAATAACTCCCATCATTGAGAGACTGTGGGAGCACACAGTTGAGCTGCCCATCCCAAGTAGGAAGAGAGATATATAAGATACAGAATGTGAACATACTTTTAATTGACTTTTCTGTTTTCCCTCCCAAGTCTATATCCCTTGCTACCCTACTCCCCACACGAGCACACACCTATTCTGAAGAGGGATGGAGAAGAAAAGGTGCCTATGGACCATTCATTCCTTCCCTAAGGACCCTACCGAGGACACCACTCTGAGCCTGCTCAGTCAGGAGGAAGCTTGTCTCATGTTGAGGAAACTGGAGCTGATTCTCAGTCTCACTGTTAGCAAACACTGTTCTCAGCTGCTCAGCAGGATAATCAATTATGGGAATTTTTGCCTCAATGAATCGGAGTCATGGAGGAGCACATCTCATTAGGCCAGTGGTGCTGACTTCCATTAGTGCTCTTGTGGTGAAACCCTTCAGCAAAGTTCATACAGAGCTAGACACATTTACCAAGCTTAAAGAATCTCCATATTTCCCAACCTCACCTCAAGCCAAAGTCTTTCAAACTGCAAACTCTTCCCAAGGGAGCTCTTTGAGGGCAGTGATAGTCCTGAAAAGCAAGGTAGTTCTCCATTTCCTGGATATGAGACAAATATCTACCTGGGAAAGTCTCAGATTTGAACTACTGTTTTGAGCAGTGAGGTTGGGTCTCTTTGTAAATGTATATTTGCTATTATATTCCAAAATATTATACAAAATTTTACCCATCCTTCCCACATATACTTTGTTACATAAAATTTCCAATTTATTCTTCTAAACTACAACCAGTGTATTGTGAAGGATTGCTGATTGGGGAACCCTGATCAATTCAGTTTCCACAGGCCACAAGTTGAAATTACAAAAAGTAAGGGGTTCTAGTAGAGATAATGAGGTGCAACGGTGTGTCTCCTTTTAGTTCGTGATTGGCTCATTTGCAGATGAGAGGTCCAGGAAATCAAAAGATTGGCAGAGATAGAGGATTTGCTCCTTGTTGGGATTATCTTTCAGTGAGGGTTTAAAAGCAGAGGGACAGAGCTCTAGTAAATTGAGGGGGGAAAAAAGCCACCTATGGAAGAAACCAGCTGTTGAGAACTCCCTTTTCCCCCTTTTATCTTCTCTTTTTCTTATACTTCTCAGGTAATATAATGGAAGGAAGGTGGGAAGAATAGGAATTTATCTTTCTTCTCCTAGAATACTATGGTAACTTGCAGCTGAAGCACATGGCTATTAAAATAGTCCAGCTTCAGAACAGGGTTAGGTGACCAATTATAATCTTTTTTTCCCTTCTAAAACCTTTACCTTCTGTCTTAGAATCAATACTGCGTATCAGTTCCAAGGCAGAAAAGCAGTAAGGGATAGGCAATGGGGGTTAAGTGACTTGCCCAGGGTCACACAGCTAGGAAGTGTCTGAGGCCAGATTTGAACCTAGGACTTCCCATTTCCAGGCCTGGCTCTCAACCCACTGAGCCATCCAGCTGCTCCCAACCAATTATAATCTCAAAGAGTCTCAACATTGTATCTCTGTTATCAGATAATAACCAGATTCTTACATCTGATACAATCCAATCAACATATGTTAAGTGCTATGACATGTTAGGCATTGTTAGGCACTTGAGATAAAATGAATAAAAAGACAATCCCTGCCCTCAATGATCTTATGGTCTAAGGGGAGAGACAACACAAAAGGAGGTGAGAAATCAAGGGGTGGGGGAAGGGATGAGTCACCAGAAGCTACCTGATACTGGGCATCTTGTTTAATTAGGGAATTAAGACTGAGAGAGCAGCAGATGCAAGGTGGAGTGATCTGTGATACTCTGCCTTCCAGTTCTCCAATCAGGGGTGGGAATATCCTTTAATTTCAATAGGTGGGCTAAATGAGCTCAATTGATCAGTGTGCCCTTCTGACCATTCTTCCCATATACATTTTTAGCCCCATCCACATAGATCTTGTTCTTCTTTTGAACTTCTCCCTGTATTTCTCTTCCTAGGATGTTGGCTGATTTCTCAGGCTAATTTCAGCTACAACAGGGGCTTTTAACCTGTTGTGTATCATTGATCCCCTTGGCCTAAGATTGCCATTGATCCTTTTGTAAGGTCTATGAATGCCTTAAAATAGCAGTTTAAAATGTGTAAAATGAAGTACATAAGATTTTGAAAGAAACCAATTATTAAAATAATTCTCCAAAGATAACATGTGCATACATGTGTACACATACATAGACATATTTATGCTTATAATTCTCTCACAAACACATCTTTCATTTTAATAACTTAATGGATTTGTGTTCTGATCAATGCTGATAAAACCTGAATTGGGCCTTACTGTAACCCATTGAAATAGACACGTACAAAAATATTTATAACTGCACTATTTGTGGAGGCAAAAAACTGGAAAACAAGGGTATGCCCTTCAATTGGGGAATGGCTGAATATCTGTTAGTGATGGAATACTATTGTGCTCAAATGAATAATAAACTGGAGGAATTCCATGTGAACTGGAATGACCTCCAGGAATTGATGCAGAGTGAAAGGAGCAGAGCCAGAAGAACATTGTACATAGAGTCTGATATACTGTGGTAAAATCGAATGTAATGGACTTCTGTACTAGCAGCAATGCAATGATCCAGGACAATTCTGAGAGATTTATAGAAAAGAACGCTACCCACATTCCGAGGAAGAACTACAGGAGTGAAAACAGAGAAGAAAAACAACTGCTTGAACACATATGTTGATGTGGACATGATTTGGGATATAGACTCTAAACAACCACCCTAGAGCAATTATCAATAATATGGAAATAGGCCTTGATAGATGACACATGAAGAAACCAGTGGAAATGTGCATCAGCTATGGTGGGGTGGGGGTAGGGGAAGAAAGAGCCAGGATCATGTAACCATGGAAAAAAATTTAAAAAAAAAATAAAAACTATTGTAACCCTTCTACTCTGTCTCCTACTATGTGAATCTTGTCCATGCCCTTGCACAAGTCTTTCATGGAAGGACCATTCAATGTACCAGGACTTTCCTTCTGATTTTTTAATATCACATAGGTACATTTCTCTTAGCATATAACTAGTCTACTTCCTCTTCTGGTTATGAGTAAGATTAGATTAGCTAGTTATTAGGTATTGATTATATATTGATTAGGAAGTACCTAGCAGGAAGGAGCTGGAGCTGGGAATTCCAGGTTGGAATGAAGGAGGAGGAAGTCTATGTGTGTGCTGTGTGTGGACTCCATTAGTGGTAGGCAAAAACTGTTGCCAGCCTGGGAGAACTCAGAGCAAAGGACACCTTGCATCCTGTTTTCCCCTGGGATCCTGTGTGGTGTGGCATTTAAGGAAAGAACAAGAGAAGAGGACAGCGCTTCAAGCAAAACCCTTACTGCTTAGTTCCTGAGACAACTGTAGCTCCTGGCATCCAGACATCATCAGTGGATTGCAGTGAGAAATCCCAAAGCCACAATAGCCCCAGCTGTACTCAAACCTGGCAGGTTCCAGGTGTGAGGCAGAAACCCAGAGACTCCAGTATAGCTCCTTGGGCCCTGTTAGTTAGACAGTTTAAATTAGTGTAGTGAATAAGTCCTTCCTTGTCCCTTTGGGTTTTGTTAATAGGTGTTAAGATTTTAGAGTAGTCATTCCTATCCCTCCTTTTAGTTGTTTCTAATTAAAACCTAATTTCACCTTGTTACCTTGTCAGTTAATTCAAGGCCTCTGGCCAGAGTGACAGTTGGTTGTTATTTTTCCAGTTGGGAGTGGTGTAGCTGTACAAGGCTTCAGTGTTTAGTTATAGTCTCTCTTACATCCCAGAGAGTGTTCCCACAAACCCCATAGTTGATTTTTAATATCCCTGGTGACCCCATTACTTATACTTATCTTACAATAGGTACATTTCTCTTAGCATATTCTCTTAGCATAACTAGTCTACTTCCTCTTCTGGTCATACATTTATTTGGTGATAATTTAATGCTACTTTTCATAGGATAATAGTTGTTGAGCCACTTTGTCCAGCTGCTTCATTCTACAGATGAGGAAATTGAGGCTTACAGAGGTTAAGTAATTTGGTAAGTGGTAGAGAAATGAGTCAAACCAAAGTGGGAGAGACAATAATCAAACCCAAATCCAGTGATTTCAAATCCAGGATCCTTCCTATTCTACTGTGCTTCCTCTTGGAATATAATTCTTTATTAGTAATATGTTGAAGCCTGTGTGCAACTAAGCAGATGGTAATCCCAGATTCTGTTGGTAGAGGAGCATTTCCAGCACACTTAATAGGAGGTTAGGCATGAATTCTTATGAAAGATGTAGGAAAATATAATTGAGGTGTTGGAAGAGAGAGAAAATACTGGTAGAGGCTGGAAGCTGTCTTGCAACTAATTCTAACTCTTGCAGCCACTGATAAGATAAGTTTCCTCTCTTCTGTATTGGGAAATGATAGCTGCCAACATCCACCTGGCTGTAGTTCTTGTCTTGAGAAATCAATGTTACAAGACTCCAAAGTCTCCAGATCTAGTGCTAGGATGCAATGCCTTTCTGGCCCTGAGGCTCCTGGACTTTATTTTTGGGCAAGTTGCTAACATGGATTTTATTGCTAGATGAGTTGCTAACATCCATTTACCTAGCCCCAAGTCGTTATAACTTGCTGATGTAGCAGCACCAGTGAGAGCCTAGAAAGTAGACTTGCATGTCCAGTTTTTCTTGTGGTTTCAGGCTAATATGCCAGTGCAGGAAGCTGAGCCAAGAAGATTCACAACTTATATTTCCAGGAAGTTTGGGAAATATTTTAGGAACTTCTTAGCTCTTGTTAATCTTTATGTTTATTTTTTATCACTTTATTTTTAATCACTAATATGTCCAGTGATCAACTCTAGCTCAATGGGAGCTCATGGGAAATGGTTGAAGATGGTGACAAAAATATTCTAGGAATCAAAATGGGGTCACTAAACACACAAACAAATATGCACAATACACATATAAAGAGAAACTGAATCAAATGTTCTTTAGAGGCAACAAACAATAAATACAATGAGATCTTGTATGTTCTATATCTTTTTGTCAGTTGTACAATGGTGAAGATATAATCTGCTAGAGAATATCATTCATGAAAACCTGCCTCTTTCCTTCTCATATCTGCTTTAAGGATGTACTTCATGTGTATATATGTATATATATACATTTGCATACACATACGAATATGCATTTTTCTAATAACATTTGCGTAAAGTTCAGAGAGTAGAAACAGGTTGGCAATAATTGACAATTTCTCTAACTTTAGTAATAATAACATTCATTATTTTCTCCAAACTTTGGTGTCTTTTCTTCTTTTAGGCTTCTTGAATATCGATCTTTCAGTATTTTCAAAACTGCATTCTCCCAAGGCAGACCTCTTTTGTAAATATAAATCTAATCTGGTAAGACTAGCTAGATGCTGTATGTTTGGGTGATAATTTTTGACAGAGACCTGTGGAGCTGGAATGTACCTTAGAGATGATCTGGTTCAATTCCCTAATTTTGCAGAGGAACCTGAGGTCCAATAAGGTTAAATGATTCGTATAAGGTCACAAAAGTAGTTACTGCAGAGCCAGGAATACTAAAAACTTTTATGTTTTGGTATTTAATATCTTGAAAAAAATAATTTAACTCTCTGGGTCTTTGTTGAAATGAGGGAACTGAATGAAGCTTGAGCTTCCTCTCATTAGAATCTTTGTTTCTGATGAAGATCTTTTTATTTTTCTTGTCTGACTGTCACACCCCTGCTCGAAATATCTTATGTAGCTCTTGATTGCCACAAGAATAAAAAATAGTCTGGCACTGGACAACCTCCATATTCTGGCTTTTACATACTTTTCCAGCCTTATTTCATGGCATGCCTCTTCTCAAAATAAATGACTCAGATATACTGGGATATTAGATATTCCCCAACTTGGTACCCTCTGTTCCATTCTCTGCCTCTAAGAATATTTGGGGTTTTTTTGAGGTCACTTCATGTACCACATCAGATGTGATCCCCAATTCCAATCCCCAGTTGTCAGTGCTTTCTCTTTCCCTAATTTACCTTCTACTATACTTTTCTTGTGACTGTTATACCTAACAATTTTGTTGTTGCCTTTGTATCCTTAGCACAGTAGCTTGCATACAGTGGGTGCTTAGTAAATGTTTGTTGAACTTATGTTGGCAATAGGTGTAGAGACAGCTGGGCTGCATCCTACGTATAAACTCTGGATCCTCCACTTGAACCTGGGTAGAGGAAGAGAAGTATTTAAGCTATGTTCATGTGTCATTTAATGCTGATGTGAAGTTGTCAAATTGACCCATTGCAGTGTGTGGGAGTGAATGGTGAATTAAGTTTCTGAGAAACTTATAGAGGTTTGGCTCTGGTGGCCTAGTGTTTCTTCCCAAAATCCTCAATAATATTTGTTATCAGGTCCTGAATGCTGGTCACTATTTAGGAGAGATACTTTAGGTGTTTAGGTGATATATCAGTATCCTCTTAGGCAGTGATATGTTGGTAAATGCTTAACAGTTGGTTCTATGGAAAACATTTACACATGACACAATTTTGAATTTAGTCTCTTATTAACATTTTCTCCATCTCTTGCTTAAGCTATCAACAAGGCATAAATGCTCAATAAAAACTGAATAGCCTGAGAGCCAATATAAGCTGATTCCAACACACCTCTGGTCCCATAACTCCTTTTCACTGACCACTCTTTTGTAACTACAAAAACAAAAACAAAACATTGAAGTAAAAATCAACTGATACAAAGACAGATGGATGATCTCCAACATTCCACAGCCAGAGTTCCCTACCTGTCTACTGAGAAGAGGGAGTTATGTTTCATCATGAATACTCTGGGGCAGAGATCATTTATTACATTCATTGAATGTCTTCCTTTGTACTTACTGAAAACAACTGGTGGCCAAAGGCACAATTTTATACCTAAAGAGAATGGTGTATGATTTGAAAATGAAGATGAAGGAAATGCCAACAAAACTATATCTCTTTAAACTATCCTCCCAAACAAACAAAAACGTTTACCTACGGAATAGGGCCAAGACCAAAGAGCAGTTTTAGATCAAAGATGAGGAATGGAAGTTTTGAATGGCTGAGAAACATAGTAGGATTATAGTTTTCAAGAGAACAAGCGTTCCCTCTAAAAGCAATTTATCTGTGCCAACATGAACTTCTTTGAGATGAAGAATTACGTGTTCTCCTGGGTGATATTACCTGCACACAGAAACCCTTGCAAATTTCCAATATAACCAAACTGTGAAATAAAGATTCTTTGTGCTTGGACCACTACTGCTTCTTCTACCACATTAAAAATTAAACAATTAATTAACAAGTGTTTATTAAGCATCTAGTACATATGCCAGACATTATGCTAAGCACTAGGGAAACAAATGGTTCATTACTATAAGTAACTACTGAAAGAGTAACCTCTACTCTATCCAACACAGGCAAATGTTCTAATCCTTCTGAGGTAACAACTAAACATTGTCATTATTGTTCAGCAGTTTCAGTTGTCTCTGACTCTATGACCCCATTTGGGGTTTTCTTGGAAAAGATACTCCAGTGGCTTGTCATTTCCTTCTCCTGGTCATTTTACAGATGAGGCAACTGAGGTGAACAGTACTTGCCCAGGGTTACATAGTCAGTGAGTGTCTGAGATCATATTAGAATTTAGGAAGAAGAGTTTCTGATTCCAGGACTGCCACTCTATCACTGTATCATCCAATGGGTAATTTAAATACATCTTTCCTCTAAGGATGAACAAGTGAAGATAATAAGCATTTATTAAATACCCGCTGTATGTCAGGCAGGGTGCTAAGAGCTGGAGAAAATAAGAAAGGCAAAAAACCAAAAATAACATATAACATACAACAACAAAAAAACAAAAAAAACTTGTTCTTGCTTTCAAAGCACTCAGAAACCAATGGAGACTATATGTAAATGAATCTGAAAAAAAACAAAATATACATCTAATAAAGTTGAGATCACCTCAGAGGGAAGGCACTAAGATTAGAGAACTGGAAAAGACTTCTTGCAAAAGGTGAGATTTGAGACTTGAAGGAAGCCAGGAAACAAGGGGGCAGAGAGTTCCAAGCATAGATGACAGCTTGTAAAAATGCAGGAAGTAGAGAGATAGAGAATCATGTGCAAAGGACGGTCAAGGGGCCATTATCAGTGGATCAAAGCAATTATAGTGAGGGGGAAGCGGGAGAGGAGAAGACTGAAAGGTTTTAAAAGCCAAACGGAGGATTTTATATTTGGTCAATAGGGAGCTACTGGAGCTGACTGAATAGGGAGGTGATACAGTTAGAATCACACTTTAAAGGATAAATTTTACAACTGAGTCGAGGATGGACTATAGTGAGGGAGAGACCTCAGACAGGAAAATCAACCAGAAGATTATTGCAATAGGCCAAGAATGAGGTGAAGGCCAGCACAAGGTTGTGTCAGGATCAAAAGAAAGAAGGGGATATAAAAGAGAAATGTTTCAACTTTAATTCATAAAGTTAGTGACAAAGCAAAATATGTATTGACATCTCAGAAAAGTAGGGGCAATATTATCAACACCTCCTCATATAGTCAGATCCCCTTCTATCGCTTGTTTTTTTTTGTCCAGGGCTGGTATTAGACTGAAGTACTCTTGCCTCTAAGAACTTTGAAGACCGTTTCCCAAATTTTGTAATTATCCATCCTGAAATCTTCTGTCTCTGAGCTCATATAACTTTGGTAATCAGTCCCATATAATTGATTATTTAATTACATACTATCTTTTATAGAATTGTATTAAGAAAAGTCAACTGAAGCACTGTTTGAGTGTGCAAAATTTAGAAGGTTGTGAAGTTATATTTGAAATCCTTCAGAAGCATAGAAACAATAGTTTAACAAATAATAAAATAATTACTTTAAATAGGAAAGTACCAGATGAGCAGGCATGAGATCCTTTACTACATTTCCTTGTTTCTTTTCTCATCCCCTTTCTCTGTCTCTTATGCTAGAAACTTATGCAGGCTCATTCTGAGCCTTTTCCTTTTATCTTCTACTTAAAATGAGCATGCTTGCCCTGGGTACAAAATTCCTAGATACTGCTCTGGGACTAATAGTTCAGATTCTTGTGTACATATCTTGTTTCTCCAGCCAAAGTGTGAATTGCTTCAAATGATCATATTTTATACTTTATGCTTTTTGTGTATTCCTTAATTCTAACATGATATCTAGTATATATCCATTATTATGTGTGAACTCATACAGTATTATATACATGAACAAATACAGTATTAGATATAAGAACACATACACTGTTATATAGGAACATATATAGTATTATACATGAACACATATAATAGTATATATATATAAACACAGGATATTATAGAACATATATAGTATCATATATATGGCTACAGACATGTATACATACTATTTTCAATATAGTATGATTTTGTACATCTTGTTCTTCCAAACATTTGACTCATGAATTATCTTATCTTGTTAAGTAATCATGTAATATAAGAATTAAGAGACTTCAAAGGCTATCTAATCCACTTTCTACACAAAGAAAAAATTCCCTCTACTATATATCTCTAAGAGACCTCTTAAAGATCTTCAATCATGGAAACTACCTATTTTCTGAGTGAGTTCACTTAACTTTTGGATAGTTTCCATTCAGGGTTCTCAGCTTGGGTGTCAATGAACTTGTTTAAAAAATAAAGAGGTGTTTCAATATAACTGGCTTACTTTATAATCCTGTGTATTTTATTTTATGTATTTAAAAACATCATTCTGAAGTTCATGCACTACTAAAGGAATCTAAGACATAGCAAAGGTTAAGAGTTTATGTTCCAATTGTTAGGAAGTTTCCCTCTTATTTTATTCAATCCAAAATTTGGTAGTTTTATATAATGTAGTGGGAAAGACATCTATTAAAAAGTCTAGAAATCTTGTGTTTGAATTCAATCTCTTTTAATTACCAGGCATCTTAATGACTAGAAAATTCCAACTGCCCCGAGACATACTTCCTTAATCTGTAAAGTGGAAATAACAATATCTCTCAACTCAAAGAGTTATTGTGGGGATAAATGAGATGATGTATGAAAAAGTGCTTTGCAAATCTTAAAATACTATATAAATATAGCTATTATCATGGTCGTAAATAATAATAACAACACTTATCCTGCCTAGCTCACAAGGTTTTTGTGACAAATGAATAAACATGTGTAAAAATGTAAACTACAAACCACTTTAGAAATGCCCATTTTCAGGATTGATATAGAAAAATGTATGATTGCACATGTAAAATGGATTTTGAGGAGGGAGATAATTAGGGACTCACAATTATTTTAAAATGTTAAAAACTGGTTTTATGTGTAATTGGGGAAAAATAAAGTATTATCAAATTTTTTGATAAGGAAATGCCAGTTATTGGTATTATTGTTTTAGTTCTGGTCTCTGGATTCAAACAAAAGAAGTGCAATTCTTTTCTATATATCAATGTTTCAGATACTTAAATTCAGTTAAGTTCAATTCAATACAACAAAAAATTCACTAAGCAGTCCTTGCCTTTTAGGACCTTAGATTTTTCTGGGTCTTTATATGACCAGGGTAGAAATTTACCATCTTTCTTTTTATGGACACTTTCTCCTAATGTAGTTTAAGATTGCATTTTGCCAAATTGGTTTCCTAGATCATGGTGGAAAGATACATGGTGGCTATAAGTAGGAGAGAGCCATTTACATATTATCAACAATAACATGTGAGAAATGTCTTTAAAAGATCATAGGATTTAGAGTTAGAAACTTCCATGTATTTGGAAAATGTTAATATGATACATGACACACTTTTAAATTTAATTTGCATTATTTACATTTTCTCAATTACTTAAATTATATTTATTTGTTTGTTATATTAAAATATCCAGAAGACATCATTTGACAAAAAGATATAGGTATATATTAAACTATGTCTTATTTATTTCTTCTTATCAGGTCTTCCTCTGAAGGTGGACATATACAAGTTTTTCTTCAAACAATATTTCTGTCCCTGTATAGGATGTTCTCTTGGTTCTGCTCATTTTGCTCTTCATAATTTTATGTGGGTCTTTCCATGTTTTTCCAGAATTAACCTGCTCATCATTTCTTATGGTACAGTAGTATTGCATCATAATTATATGTGAAAACTTATTTAATCATTCTCCAATTGATTAGTATCCCTTAAATTTCCAGTTCTTTGCAGATATACAGAAACCATTGTAAAAGATTTTAGTAAATTTGTATTTGACAAAAGTAAAGATCCAAGTTTGGGGGATAAGAATTCACAATATGGTAAAAAGTTATTGGGAAAACTGGCAAGCAATTTGGTAGAACTTAGATATAGAACAATATCTTATATAATTTACCAAGATAAGATAAAAATGGATAAATGACCTAGGCATGAATGGAAATATCAATAACTTTTAAAAGTCTAGATAATCAACAAGTTTTTTGAAGTTGTCTTTTTTCGTAGTTTCCTTATAATTTGTTGAATATATCATTTTCCTGGTTCTGCTCACTCTTCATCAGTTCATACAAGGCTCCACTTGGTCCTCTGAAACCATTTCTTTCATTATTTTGAATGGCATAGTAATGTTCTGTTGTTTTTCTATACTATAATTTGTTCAACCATTTTCCAATTTCCAATTGTTTTCCAGTGTATTAGACCACTTTACCAATAGTGGAAAAGCATACTAGTAGTATGCTTTTCTTCTCAAGCCCCTCTAGTATTGACTATTTCTATCTATTCTCATCTTAGTCAACTTAGAAGTCCTTTAAAAAAAGGAAATGAAATTAGACTGCCATGACTTGCTCTTCATGAATTCATGCTGATTCATAACAATCACTGATTCCCTTTCTGTGTGCTTACAAATCATTTCTTTAATAAGGGATTCTAAGAAAAGAAACAAAATAGTTTACATACTGAATACAACTCTATAAGAGGAAAAAATACATAAAATACAGAGATGAATGAACAAATATATAATGGAAGAGGATCAAAAAGTTGTGGATATTTTGTGCACAGGAATTCATTTTAAAATGTAAAGAGTTGTACATATATGCGTAATTGACTTTATTTCTTTTTAAAGTTGAACATATAATAAATTACTTCTTAAAAATAACTTTTACCTTCAATCTTAGAATTACTACTATGTATTGGACCCAAGGCAGAAGAGCAATACGGGCTAGGCAATGGGGGTTAAATGACTTGCCCAGGGTCACACAGCTACCCAGAACCTCCCATCACTAGGCTTGGCTATCAATCCACTGAGCCACCTAGCTGCCTCCTAATAAATTACTTTTAAAATGTTGCATTCCAAAATTTTACCAAGGATTAAGGCCAAACTCATCAGTCTATGGTTTAGAGACCCTACCTTTTCAAAATAAGGATATTTACCTATCCTACATCACTTTCTATCATCATATAACAACACAGCCCCTATATTCCATGGTATTTTATAGAACACTGATGATGAATCACCAATCTCATGTGACAATTATTTTGGTACCCTTGTATGAAGCCTATCTGGGTCTGGTAAATTGAATTGCCTAGGGTTCTGATTTGAACCAATTCTGGCCATAAGCATCTTGAGTTTTCAGCTTCTATGATACTTTTGGAAACTATATTTTGAATATGATGATACAGTCAAAGGCTGTTTTAAAATATAATTGAAATCTCTGTCTCCCACTTTGGCAAGATCAAGGTCCCCACCCAAAGATATCCATAAAGAGTTCTTTGGCCCATTTAGGGTGGTCAGAGATCCTTCAATGTCCTTTACACCCCCTCCTCACAAGAACGAGTCTCTATCAAGACTACAGAGAAGACTCTCAGGACTTTGCTACCATATTTCAGCTGCCTTCTTCTTATTCTCCTGTGGCTCCAATCTCCCACTGGAAAGCTTTTCCTAAGACTTCCATTTTGAGGAGGTAACTAGACTATGAATCCTTCATTCTATGAACTTTGCCACCATAGTGGTATGTGGAGAACCACTGCACACAATAAGTAATAGTAACAATAATATAGGCTTGGTCCATTCCTTTCCAAATATTCAAATGGATTTGTGATCTTATCAATTTGGGAGTTCCCTCCAGGGATACAGATCACAACCATACTGAGCAACTCTCATCAGTGTTTTCTCATAAGAGTTCACCATCGTGAGCTCAGTCACTGCTTGACTGCTTTCCCCACTTTCTCCTATATTACAAGGGTACGAGTCTCTCATGTCTGTCCAGTTCTCATCTCTTGCTCTTGCCATGTGACCAGGTCACTCTTCTTTTTCTGTCTCATCCTTCTTTGATGACATCCTTTGCCTCTTTGGAGTTTGGCATTGGTTGTATATTGCAGGCTGTTCATACCCACCATGTGCCTTTCCATTACCTCTGTGTGATGATCATCTTTAGTTCTTCAGAGGGAGGAGTGTTCCAGGACTCATACATAAAGCTACACTAACAAAATTTTTGTATGAGAAATTTGGGCCTTTGCTATTATGGAAAGCTTAGCGTCAGTGAAAATGCTTTGTAATTTCCTGAAAGCAGTCTAGTCAGCTTTATTCCTTTTTAACCCTGGGATTGCCTTATTGCCCATCTGGATGGAAAAGCCAAACTTCTTTGAGTGATCTCTTTTAGGAGGCTCTGCAAAGACTTGGGGCTTGATGAATTGAACATAATGCTATCTACAGTCAGGAACATCTGAAGGAACTCACCATCCATAAGAAATCCCTCCTCATCCGGGACTCAGTGCTGAATACCCTCTACTATAATTACAAATACTTTTGGTGAACTTATATCTCTCTGTTTTATACCTCAATGGGTGTTTATTATAAGAGGATCATTGAACTGAGAATTTATGCTGGAGGCAAGCCAACTGTAAGAACACTGAGGAACTAATTTTAAGGCAAAAATGAGAAGGGATCAATTTACAAGATAAAGGAGTAAAGGATACTGAAGATATGGGAAAAATCCCTGACCTTAAAGATTCCAAACAAGGTGATGTCTACACTTTCATCTATACATAATCATTATGAGGATCATTTATTCAAGAATTGAGGGCATCTTCAATGACCCCTTGCTCTCCTAAGGTTATTGGTAGAGTTAAATAAGCAGGCTTTCATAAATAATATTTTTAAATGGATCACATTTTTACCATCTCACAACTCATCCAAAGATGCAAAGAATATGATGTCACCATGCTTATTATTTGTTGACTAAGAAAAAGCATTTCACTTAGTAGAACAAAATGTTTGCCTTACCGGCTCTTTTACAACAAGGTCTCTCTCATCCATATATCAAGATCATTCAGGATTCCTTGGAAGATGTAATCACAGAGGATGCTTTACTATCAATTATTTAGATATGCTCTTTCTCCTTTGGGAAATGGATATAAATCTCTTTTGCCAAGCAAATCCTAAAGGAATCAACCCTTTCCTTTCATTAAGATTCTCAGAAACCCTCTAGAATTTAGAGGGTTTGTGT
The DNA here is from genome assembly GCF_016433145.1 of Gracilinanus agilis. Lineage (NCBI taxonomy): Eukaryota > Metazoa > Chordata > Mammalia > Didelphimorphia > Didelphidae > Gracilinanus > Gracilinanus agilis. The sequence goes on along the minus strand of NC_058133.1, from coordinate 232,738,271 downwards.
GTGTTTGTCATGCACCCCTTTGATTCTGTGGTGAAACTGATAGATAGATCTCGTCCCAGAAAAATGTTTTATTTTAAATCCTTACCTTCCACCTTGGAATTAATATTGTGCATTGGTTTCAAGGCAAATGAGCAGTAAGGGCTGGGCAAAGGGGGTAAGTGGCTTGTCCAGGGTCACATACAGCTAGGAAGTGGTCACATTTGAACCCAGGGCCTCCCATCTATAGGCCTGGCTATCAATCCACTGAGCTACCTACCTATCCTCAAAATAATATTTTTAAATAACTAAAAGAAATACTAAATTTCAGTTAGATATAAGTGAAAACAGATATGATTTTTCCCATCTATGAACCTGCTCTAAGGGTTAATAGGGGATTCATTACTGGAAATTCTGATCTGGAAGCCCCATATTAAAGAAACTAATTGGAAAAGATTATACTGATACTCTCCTAAAAGGAGCCTGTGAGTCACTACTAATATTAACCTCCAATCCACAATTGACAATAGAACATTTTAATAAAACAAGCAGGTAATACAAAGGAAAAAACAACAACAACACTGAATTGGCAGCTGGATAGATCTTGGGACTTAATTTGAGGTTATTGTGAAAAGAAATCACAAAGGAAAAAGAGTAGTGCTGAAGTATAGTAGAACAGAGGCTTGAAGGATGCCAGAAAGAAGCAGGGGAAAAACTCTCCTTCTTTCAATTTTCCCAGTGGCTCCAGGTGCTAGAGCTCTAGAAAATCAAAGCAGTTTAGTGGAAAGAGCAATGAACTCAGAATCATAAGACATTTGTTTAAAAACTCAGCTCTGATAATTAAATGGCCAAAGACAAGCCTCCATGATTAGGTCAGCCTTCTTTCAGTGGGGAATGGGGCTGAAAAGAAGTGGTGGTGGTGGTGAAGTTGACTGGGTGTTGATTGTTATGATTATAATAACAGATAGTTTGGAGAAGCAGATAAATGTTCAGGGCCAAATAGCGCTTTAAGTTAAGAGCCAGAGATTGACAGGCTACAGTGAGGAAAGGAGGGGGTAAAACACTCCTGATTCTCAAACCCCTCCCCCTCTAACTGCTTCTTCTTCAGTTGGTAATGAAAACTGGAATAAGATTCTTCTGGTAAGTTTCTCTTATGGCTGAAACCCCAATAATGTTCCTTTCTTAAATTTATATTCCTCTCAGGTCAGTTAGAGGAGATATATAGAAATTAGAGGACGGAGGAAATCTTAAACTGGCAGCCAACAGGATTCCATCAAGAAGTTCAGACTGAATTGTAAATATCTTCCAAATGATTATCAGGCACAGCTTTGAAGGTAAAAAGTTATATTAGGAATTAACAAGGAAAATTATATAAATCCAGGAAGGGTTTAGGATAAATGAAAGGTGACCCTAAACTGTTAAATTGATGCCCCCTTCTTCCTCCTCACTGGAGAAGATGAAGCACTTAACTAAAACTGGCTCTATTGCTATAGATAAATATCTTACTCTCTAATTACTAAATAATTATATAACTATATTAATGAAGAATAGAAATGACAAATAGGCTAATCCTATGAGTAGAAACTACTGGCTTAAGCTACAATGGTTTCTCAGGAGAAACCCCAAGTCAGGAGAAACAAGCAGAGTATCTCCTCACATCCAATCCCACCAATTAACTGTCTTCAACCCTTCTCCATTGCCCCTCACCCAAAGTTCTCCAGGGGGGTCCCCTGGAATTCTGTACCTTTGCAGGGATTTTATGCTTTGCATCTGCACACAACATGATATGCAAATCTATTCAATATTTTGCTTTATTAGTGTACAAAAACTAATGCTTTCCAAAGCTTCTCCCCTGAATGCCTTCGATTCTGCTTTTGCTGGCTCAGCAAGCAGCCAAGGAAACTATGGCCCTTTGCCTCCTTTAGGTAGATTCTTTTTTTTGGGCAGAAGCAGAATTTCTCATCGTTCCAAGCCCTTAGCTAAGGTCTGGAACTAAAGACCTCAGCCTGAGGCAGAGGAGAGGGCTGGATCAGGGGAAGCACCCTTTTTCCAAGTCTCCAGTTTCTTCTAACCTGGCCAAATAGCAGAACATTGCCTTTCCTGGATCAGCAAAGCCTCTGTAATATGTCTTTTCTGACAGCTAGGAAAGGACTCCAGGGGTTGAAAAAACTAACCAATTCCCAATGAAATTTCTCTGGAAATTCAGAGAAGCCTAGGAAATTGGGCATTTCAGCTGACTATGTTTTCTGAGGGAAGAAAAGGAAATGCTGAAGTTCTCAAGTGGGATAGCTTTGTGCTAGAGTTAGAGATTCAAATGCAGTGAGCCCAGAGATGATGCCTGTTGCCTTTCTAGGGCTTCTCCTGCTGTAACAGGCTGGATGATTAGGTCAGTCTTTGCTACAACTCATTCTATCACTTGCATCCCTGGTAGAGGAAACTGGTACAAAATGATGGCATTTGAATTCATTTCTGGGATTGAAGAGCCACTTTTTATGAACATTTTCCACAGGCAACTCAATTCAACACAGCCAAAGCCAACTGGTTCAACCTAGTGTTACTTAGAATTATTAGCTCTCAACATTAATGGATCTTGGCTAATTTTTTGGCCTTTCTGTTTGATCACTGGAATTGTGGCATAAAAATATAAAAATGCATATACAAACTTTATTGCACATACATTTTGGCTTATACCCATCAACACACAGCAAATAAGATTGTATTTGTGCTGATTTTTCTGTTTTCAATCTAAATGTTTTGTTTATTTCAGAGGTAGCTGCTGTGTCATTAGGACCTACTGACATAAGAAAAGTTTTTGTTGAGCCTGTGAAATTATAAACTCTGGCTTGTGTTTACTCTTTTGTTCCTGAGGCTAACTGTTATCAAGACTTCTTTTTTAAGTCTTCTGATTTGATAAGAATCTATGATGAAAATGGTTAAATAAATCTTAAGGTTGAAAACAGAGTCCCAATACATATGCATTATTTGCCCTGACATTTTGAATGTTAGTGGATTATAAGTAGTGTTATATGAAGGTTGATGGTGTAATAGAGAGAATGTTAGACCTGGAGTCAGGAGGACCAGAGTTCAAATGTTGGCCTCAGACACGTACAAGATCCAACCAACCTCTCTCTCAGTTTTCTTATCTGTAAAAGGGGGATAATAATTGCACTTACCTAGTAGACAATAATAATATTTATAAAGTATAAGCATTTCAGCTTAAAGTATTATGTAAATGATAGCTTTCATTATTTTATGGCAGTCAAAAATAGTCCTCACTTAGGTGACAGTAAGAGAGACATAGTGTTCAAGATGACAGAGGTGACAGAGTTATGTGGAAGAGAGATTAGAAGTTCTGCTTTGCACTAGTAAAGGGAAGAAAAGGGGGGAGGCTTTACAAAAGGAAAAAAAATTCTCTTTACAACAATTACTACTGGTCTATTTGAGTCCTTCCTGCAGCTGCTGATTCAATTGCTTATATCCTATTACTATCAAAAAATGCAGTAGATTGCCTCTAAAGGTATTCAAAAGAGCTGAATAACCACTTGTTGAATGGCATAGAAGGATTCTGGGTCAGGCATGGGTTGGACTAGATCACCTAGGAGTTTCCTTTCAACTTTAAGATTGTATTATTTCATGAACATCTCACATACCAGGGTTATTCTTCATGTTCCAAAAGAATTCTGTTTTATAAAAGATGAACTACTTCCTTAGTGCATTCAAAATATGATTGATTTACATAAGTTCGACTATATACAGATTTTCAGATTTTTCAGAACATGTATACAGAATAAGATACCCACTCCTGTACGTTATAGGTTACGTCTAAAACATGGCACTGATTGTTCTGGGAGTTTCTCTTAGATCCTACTTGATCTAAGCCCAGAACATTGTATTCCCTTAAAAACAAAAGACCAGAGGCATCAGGGTGGCTCAGTGGATTCAGCACCAGGCTTGGAGTCCAGAGAACTGGGATTCAAGTTTGGTCTCAACATTTCCTAGCTCTGTGACTCTGGGCAAGTCACTTAACCTTCTTTGGCTAGCCCTTGTCTGAGACTTGTTACTAGGACAGAAAGTAAGGGTTTAAAAAAAAGACATCACTAAAAAGAGCATCTTTTTGTGTGTGTGTGTAGGTATTTTTGACCCCTATTTTAGATTTTATCAGCACAGGAAACATCTGCTATGGAAACTTTTCACCAATGCTAATTGTCATCTCATCTACAACTTCTAGAGTTCTAGGCAATTTATAGTTGTCTAAAGGCACTGAGAGCTTAAATAAGTTGCCCATGGTTACACAGTCAATTAGGTATCAGAAGCTGGACATGAACCTTTGTGTTTCTGTCTCCCAGGCCAACCTTCTACCCACAATATCATGCCATCTCTCAAAAGCTACATTACCTTTAGTAAATTTGCAACACTTTAACTAGTCATTGTCAAGTTTTCTATTTTAAGGGAATTTTTTTCCTCATCCCATTGTTAAGAAGAGGTTGTGTGGGGTGTGTGTGTGTGTGTGTGTGTGTGTGTGTGTGTGTGTTTGTGTGTGTGTGTGTGTGTGTGTGTGTGTACCCCTTTGGTATAGGTAGGGTATAGACCAAGACTGGGGAGCACCAATGTAGGACTCTCTAGAATTTTTGGGGAGGGGGAGACATCATATTCAAAAGCTGAGATATACCAATAATTGTCATTATTTTAACCCTTCTACAATGTGTTACATGCTTCCTTCCCAGACTCATTAAGTGGAGGATTTTTACCTTTGTCTCTGGTACTTAGTATAGTGATCAATTAATAATTTCACCTATTTCTAATGATTCAGGACTTAATTTTGCATGGTAATTGTTATGCTGTGCTTTCAGGAAGTGAGGAAGAGGAGGCTCCTTAGAGGTTATGAAGTCTTAAAATAAATCCAGACTGTTGTGCTCTTTGGATTTTTCTGCTTTCTCTTCTCTTTTTAGGATGAAAGCTATTTTTTGCTTTCACTGTTAGTATAATTACCTATATATAATCTCCTCTGAGTTTCCCCAACTTTCTCAGAGATTTCAAACTGGTTCATTTCTTCTGGTGACCTGTCATCATCCTTGAGAACTTCAATATTCATATTGATGACTTCTCTAAAAACTCTGATTTCTCAATACCTTTACTTTATCAAATCTAACACCTTCTTTCTTCATCCCACTTTTGCCACATAACCCTGTGGCCATACATGAAACTTTACCATTTCTTTTTCATTCTGTTGTCTGACCCCATCTATTTCATGTACTTTCTCATTCACATTAAGTCTATTCTTAAGCTATTATTGTAACCTTTAGTTCTTTTACTAGTTCCTCAATTCAGCTCACTCATTCTAGCTTTGCTTGTCTCCATACCTAATGTTTTATGAAGTACTGTACTATTCCCTAAACCTGTGTTCCTCTGAACTTATACAATTCTCAATATGCTAATATATATTCCTTTATGACCTCTGCAATTTTTTTCCTCTCAGGTCCTATTCCAGGACAGCTGAAAAAATAAACAAATATTTATTGAATACTTACTATGTATAAGGCACTGGGATGTGTACCCTTGGGGATACAAGGACAAAAAAGAAGCAATCCCTGCTCTCCAGGGGCTTACACCCTACTAACATTCTAAGGTCTATAAAGCACTTAACATTCACTATCTTATTTGAGCCTTAAAACAACCCTGTGAGGAAGGTACTATAGGCCTTATTAATCCCATTTTCCAGATTTAAAAACTGAGGTTCAAACTGAGGCAAATGGAATTGCCCATTGCCATATTCATCAACCATTTAATGAACCAACACTCATAAAGCACTCAATATGAGCTAGGACTGTGCTAAGTTCTAAGGATACAAAGAAAAAGAGAAAAAATAATATGGGCTCTCAAAAAGCTTTAGTCAAAGCACCATCAATCACTTTGAATATCTTTTATCCTTAGACTCTGGTATAGATAGCCCAGAAACTCAATAGCTCTACAAAAAATGACACTCTCCAGTCTACTGGGCCCACTTCTAACAGTACCTGTAGCTATCATCTAGGAGAGTAAATTCTGGGGAAAAGGGCTTACCATCTCAAAACTACAAACACAACTTCTGACCAACTGCTATAAATAGGCAGACAAGTCCAAGAAACTTGGGAGCCCTAGTATTTCCTAGACAAGAGGTCTTTCTTGCAACTCACCTACTCCCTAAAGCCATCATCTAGAGAAGCATCTTTTATGAAGCCTCACCTCATCAGCAACACGTTTTTTCATTCAGAACAGATAGAAGCAGACACTGAAGGGAAGGCTAAATGATTGGCTGGGGGAGTCAGAAAAGTCTAATAAAGCAGGTGGGGCTTGTGGTAGGGGTTTGGAACGAGAGATTCTCAGACATGAAGATGAAGATGGAGTACAAAGGTTTAGAGATTGAAGATTCATGTTCAGTCATTTTTCAGTCATGCCTGACTCTTCATGATCCACCTCCCCCACCCCATTTGGGGTTTCCTTGCAAAAAATCCTGGAATGACCTTCTCTAGCTCATTTTACAGATAAGGAAACTGAGGTAAATGGGGGAAGTGACTTGCCCATGGTCACACAGCTAGTAAGTGTCTGAGACCAGATTTTTACTCATTTAGGTGAGTTTTTCTGACTCCAACCCCTAAACTCTATTCACTGTGCCACCTAGCTACCATGTTTGAGAAACAGCAAAAACAAAAACAAAAACAAAAAAAACACCAAAACAAAACAATTTGGCTGGACTACAGCGTATATGGAGAGGAATAATATGCTAAAGATGGAAAGGTAGATTGAGAAGGATTTTGTATACCAAACAGAGGAATTTATATTTGATCCTGTAGGTAACAGGGAACCAATAGAATTTATTGAGAGGAAGGATAACATTTGTACTTTGGAAAAAAATCAGTTTGGCAGCTATGTGAAGGATAGGTTAGAAAGAGAAAAGATGTGATTCATGGAAATGATTTAGACAGCTATTTTAATTGTCTGGGATACAGGTGATGAGAGCCTGAATTATGGTGATAGTGCTGTGAGTGAAGAGGAGAGGATAGATGGGAGACATGTTCTGTAGGTGGAATTGATAAGAAATGGTAACTAAGAGGCAGGATTCAAACCTCTGCTGTCCAATGAGCACTGATAGAAGAAAAATCTAGAAACTGAGTTAGTTTTATTCACTTTAAGTTTATGTTACATAGCCTTATTAGGGCTGTCACTTGATAATTAAAAATCTTTCAACTTTATATTTATTAATTTCTTATCTCATTCTCCACAGAATTCATTCCAAACTTTTTCTTCTTTTCTCTTCCCTAAAACTCTACATTGTACTTACCAATTACAGCCTCCTACTTTGTAAAAAAAAAAAAAGCTAGGACCCTCTGACATGAGTTTTCTGTCTTTTTTTCTCTTTTTCCCCAGGAATATTTTATTACATTTTCCCTCATTTACATGTAGAATTTTTTTTAACATTTGTTTTCTGATATTCTGAGATCCATTCTCTCTCTTCCCCTCTCACTGCTCCCTAAGACAGCAAGTAATCTGATATAGGTTATACATGTGGTATCACGCAATACTTATTTACTTATTTGTCATGTTATGAAAGAAGATACCTATCACGCATATAAGAAGAAACTTCTGATATGAGCTTTCTTTACTATCTTCCTCCATTTCTTAAAACTTCTTGGTGTCATCACAAATTCTCTGCTCCTCTTCTGGTGACAGAGGAAGAAGAGTTTTCCTTAACTCCCACTAAAACTAATGCTGTTGCCTTTGACCTCCATCTAATTCCCCTATGTTTCCTCTAGGACTTGGATGATGCGTGATCTGCTATAGCAGTCTCTACTGAATCTTTTCCTTTTGTCAACAAATACCTGTATCTCCCTATATCCCTACATCTTCTCATTCTCTTGATATTTCTCAAATCATTGCTCCTACTACTCTAAATCCTGCATGAAGTCTCAAATTATGGTCTGGGAACTCTCTCAAGTCCACATATGATATTACTCTGACTCCCTGATTCCTTATCTGTAAAGTGAAGGAGTTGGATTAGATGGCTTCAGGGATTCCTTCAAGTTCTGGGTCCATGAATCTCTGATCCACTAAAAAGATGCATGTATCTTTTTAGTACACACACGCACACACACACACACACACGCACACACACACATACACACACACGCTTTGACACTTGCCTCACCAACAGATAGAAATTCCCCCAGATTCATACTGTCAGGTCCTGTTTGTTCATCTCAGGGCTCTTTCTTATTTGATAACACATGGAGAAATTGAATTCTTATTTTAACCATTCACAGAGACTAGGGTCTTTGCATGTAGAGTGAAAAGACAAAATCAGTCCACAGATGGTGGATGGTAGAAGATCCCCAGATATATTACAAACATAGACTTAAAATCCAGACAATCTAAAGAATAAAGAGGTGTCCAAATGTCTCCCTTTTTCTATTCTGGAACCAAACCACCCTGCCTCCTAAATTTCTTCCACCTTCCATTTGAACTATAAAGTTTACTGACACCCCTTTTAGATAGGGATTGGAGAGTTCAACAACTCTAGGCCTGGTATCTAATTATCTAGTCTTCAGGTGCCTCTCCTACTTAGGAGAAAATCTATTTGGTGATTGAGAGAGGAGAGTCAAAGCCAATATTTGACAAGGCTGCCTCAATCCTACAAACTTTCTCTTAGTAAAAAATGCTCACTGTTGCTGACTGATGCATAAACATTTGTCTACTTCCAGTTTAACATGGAGAATGTTTCTAAATGGAGATTTAAAACTAGGGTTGGCCGATGTTCCTCCCTCCTCGGAAAAGAAATAAATACAAACAACCCAACAGTCAGAAAGGAAGAAAGACTTAAATTAATTTTGCTTTTAATTAAATTCATTAGCAAAGATTATCTGGCAGAGGCTTAAAAAAGAATCTTCTTCCAGCCCTAAATGAAAAAGCTCCTTTTCTCTATTTATATCCAGTATTTACATAACCAGAGATGAATATTTCTTTATGGACCATTAAAGATTTAATGTTTAATTTATAACCATTTTCTCTGGCGGGATGTCCAGGCACAATGTCAACATTTTTAATTAAATGAATTTTTTTTTTTTTATCACAAAGAAAGATTTTTTTTAAAAAGGCCACATTTGAACCAGTTAATGGAGTAGCTTTCAGAGGCAGCTGTTTATAGAGTATACCAGGAAAGGTGGGCCACGTTCCTGGATTTAGAAAAAGCTGGCCTGAGTACACTTTAGGAATCTGTCACTGTCCCTAAGAAAGGGCAGAAAAAGGTAAGGGATCAAAAGCCCTGGACTGCCTGCTGCCTGCTGTCACTAGGATCTGGGAAAGCAGGGCTATTCTTGGGGCAGAGTGGTTAAGGGCACAGGTATGGATGAAGATCAAAGAGCACTTAGCCTGGGACAAGAAGGAGGCTTTAAAAACATGTCATGATTTCTCTGTGTCCTCAATGGCTGGATGCAACTATTTAAAATGCCACTCATACTGACATGTGGGTTATTTACTGAGAATGGGGATGCTAAGTATTGGAAAAAGAGAATAAATGTCAAAGGTTTCTCAGTAGAGACATAACGAGGGCAGAGCTACTAGGGCTTTGTCCTAGGGTGCCAAATTTAGAGGCTTCTGAAATTTATAGGATGCAACAGCACTTTTAGTCCTTCAGAATCATAAAATTAACAGAGTTCAATCCCGAGCTCAAATGTAGCCTCAAAAATATACTGGCTGTGTGACCCTAGGATAGTCACTTAACTCTGTCTGATTTAGTTTCCTCAACTTTAAAATGAGGACCATTATAGCAATGACACCAGGAGTAAGGATCAAAACACATTTGTAGCTTCCGGTTAAGATGGCGGCAGAGTAAGAAGCAGCTCTTAACCTCTTCTGACCAAAACACACAAAACTCCTCAAGGGGACATAAAAACAAGTCCAGACGAACAGAGGAACCCCACAACAGGGCACAGTGTGGAAGGTACGTGGAATCGAGGCATTTCCATGCTATAAAGAGGTGAAACAGCTCTCACTAAATCGCTTCAGGACCCCAATAAGCCAAAAAACGCAGACGCGGGAGCAGAGAGTGGATGCAGGGCGCAGAGTGCGGGCTGAGAGCAGAGGCACGGGCGGAGACGTGGGTGGAGGCAGACACAGCCAGGAACTAAAGCTCTGAAAACCTGAGTGGGGAACCAGCGTGGACGGGTATACGACTGTGGAAGCAGCGCCCTGAGACTTGTAAAGGAACCTCCTGCAGAGGATCAAGCAAGGGGGTCCACCAGGGGGCTTGACCTTGGAAAAAACCAGAACTCAGACCTCAGGAGCCAATAGACCGGGGACAGACACTGAGCACGAGGATAAACCTGAGAAGCTGCTGGGCTAACGATGGCTATCCAGTCTCAGGAAGCTCAGAGGAGAAAGAATAACAACAAGAAAAAGAAGCCTTTAACACTTGACAACTTTTACACAGAGAAAATCCAGACAACCGAGCAAACAGAGGAGGAGAACAAACAAGCATCCGGACCCTCCTCACATAAGGAAAACTCCTCACAAACTATGGAAGAGTTCAAAACTGAGATTTTGAGGAAAATGGAAGAGATCTGGCAAGAAAATAACAGTTTAAAAGGTAGAATCTTGCAACTGGAAAGTGAGGCTCAGAAACCAAATGAACTGATAAGCAAATTGAACACCAGAAATGACCAGATTGAAAAGGAATACCAGAAGCTTATAGCTGAAAACCAGAAGATTATGGCCGAAAACCAAAAGATCATAGCCGAAAACTGAAAGATTATAGCTGAAAACCAGTCCCTAAAGGCTAGAATTGAGCAGCTAGAAGCTAATGATCTCTCAAGACAACAAGAACAAATAAAACAAAGTCAAAAGACTGAAAAAATAGAAGGAAACATGAAATATCTCAATGAGAGAGTGACAGACCAAGAAAACCGGTCTAGAAGAGACAATTTGAGAATAATTGGTCTTCCAGAAAAACCAGAAATTAATAGACACCTGGACTCCATACTAACAGAAATAATTCAGCAAAATTGCCCTGAAGAGGGCAATATAGACATTGAAAGGATTCATAGAACATCTGCGACATTTGATCAAGAAAAGAAAACGCCCAGGAATATAATTGCCAAATTCAAGAGTTTCCAAGCGAAGGAAAGAATCTTATAAGAAGCCAGAAAGAAACAATTCAGATATCAAGGAGCACCAATCAGGATCACACAGGATCTGGCAGCCTCCACGCTAAAAGACCGCAAGGATTGGAATACGATATTCAGAAAGGCAAGAGAGCTGGGCCTGCAACCACGGATCAACTACCCATCAAAATTGACTATATATTTCCAGGGGAAAGTATGGGCATTCAACAAAATGGAAGAATTCCAGGTATTTGCACAGAAAAGACCGGGGCTAAATGGAAAGTTTGATATCCAACCACAGAAATCGAGAGAAACCTGAAAAGGTAAATAAGATACAGAGGGGAAAGAAAGAAAACTTATAATTTTTAAATTTGCCTTTTTAAGGGCCCCAGTGAGATCTAATTATCTGTATTCCTATGTAGAGAAATGTTATGTATAATTCTCTGTAGTGAACTCTATTCACTATTATAATATTCACTATTATAGTAATCAGAAAAATAATTCACAGGGTGAGGGTGGAACACTAAATAATCTAAGATGACATGGGGGATGGGAAAGAGGGGGTGAATAGCAGGGGACACAAAGAGAAACTTGAGTGAATAAGAAAATAGGATATTCTATTACACACAAAGAGGGCATGGGAGGGAGAGGGGACAAATACTATTATAAGAAGGAGAGGAAGAGAGCATTAAGAGGTAATAATCAAACCTTACTCTTAGTGTAATCAACCTGGAGAGGGAAGAGTAGCTATACTATCCATTGGGACATAAAACTCTTATCTAACCCTTCTGAGAAAGTTAGAAGGGATAAACCAAGGGGAGCAGGGGAGTGGGGAGGTCAAAAAAAGGGAGGGGAGAAGAGGGAGGGAATTCATAAGGCATTTAAAAACAAAAAGAGGGGGGAAATAAGAGAGGGGGTAGAAAGGGAAGTTAATCAAGGGAGGGGATAAGGGATAGCGGCTCAATAACAAACCACTGATTTAAAAGGAAAAAGTATAAGGGAAAAGGGGGTAGGATGAGGGGAGGATTCGAAAATGTCAGCAAATGCACAATTGATGATTATAACTCTGAATGTGAATGGGATGAACTCGCTCATAAAACAGAAGCAAATAGTAGAGTGGATTAGAAACCAAAATCCCACCATATGTTGTCTACAAGAAACACATATGAGGCGGGTGGACATACACAAGTTTAAAGTTCAGGGTTTGAGCAAAATCTTTTGGGCGTCAAATGAGAAAAAGAAGGCAGGAGTGGCTATTATGATTTCTGACAAAGCCAAAGTAAAAATAGATATGATTAAAAAAGACAGGGAAGGTCATTACATCCTGATTAAAGGCAGTATAAAAATGAGGAAATAACACTGCTCAATATGTATGCACCAAGTGGCATAGCACCCAAATTCATAAAGGAGAAACTGGCAGAGCTCAAGAAGGAAATAGATAGTAAAACCATACTAGTGGGAGATCTAAATATTCCTCTTTCAGATCTAGATAAATCAAACCAAAAAATAAATAAGAAAGAGGTAAGAGAGGTGAATGAAGTCCTAGAAAAATTAGATCTAATTGATATGTGGAGAAAAATAAATAG